>NC_057946.1:24665881-24932625 GCF_018555375.3 Anguilla rostrata | reverse complement strand
TCCTAGGGCCCTATTGTCTGGGAGCTATTGAACATTTGAAAGCGTTAGCCGGCTGCATTTTTTTTCCGGTCGGCGGCTTAAGTCAGGTTTGGAAATATTCGTGTAAAATCGCGCGGGGGTGGTAGCGCCCGAAGCATAGGTCTCTGCTTCTCGGGCCGCTGTCTGTGAACACTCTAGCAGTGGTTTGATGGTCCTAGGCCCTATTGTCTGGGAGCTATGAACATTGAAGCGTTAGCCGGCTGCATTTTTTTCCGGTCGGCGGCTTAAAGTCAGGGTTGGAATATTCGTGTAAAATCGCCGGGTGTACGGCCCGAAGCATAGGCTCTGCTTATCGGGCCGCTGTCTGTGAACACTCTAGCAGTGGTTTGATGGTCCTAGCCCTATTGTCTGGGAGCTATTGAACATTGAAAGCGTTAGCCGGCTGCATTTTTTTTTTCCGGTCGGCGGCTTAAAGTCAGGGTTGGAAATATCGTGTAAAATCGCGCGGGTGTAGCGCCCGAACATAGGCTCTGCTTCTCGGGGCCGCTGTCTGTGAACACTCTAGCAGTTGTTTGATGGTCCTAGGCCCTATTGTCTGGGAGCTATTGAACATTGAAAGCGTTAGCCGGCTGCATTTTTTTTCCGGTCGGCGGCTTAAAGTCAGGGTTGGAAATATTCGTGTAAAATCCGGGGGGTGGTAGCGCCCGAAGCATAGGCTCTGCTTATCGGGCCGCTGTCTGTGAACACTCTAGCAGTGGTTTGATGTCCTAGCCCTATTGTCTGGGAGCTATTAAAATTGAAAGCGTTAGCCGGCTGCATTTTTTTTCCGTCGGCGCTTAAAGTCAGGTTTGGAAATATTCGTGTAAAATCGCACGGGGTGGTAGCGCCCGAAGCATAGGCTCTGCTTATCGGGGCCGCTGTCTGTGAACACTCTAGCAGTGGTTTGATGGTCCTAGGCCCTATTGTCTGGGAGCTATTGAACATTGAAAGCGTTAGCCGGCTGCATTTTTTTTTCCGTTCAGCGGCTTAAAGTCAGGGTTGGAGATATTCGTGTAAAATCACGCGGGGTGGTAGCGCCCGAAGCATAGGCTCTGCTTATCGGGGCCGCTGTCTGTGAACACTCTAGCAGTGGTTTGATGGTCCTAGGCCCTATTGTCTGGGAGCTATTGAACATTGAAAGCGTTAGCCGCTGCATTTTTTCCGGTCGGCGGCTTAAAGTCAGGTTGGAAATATTCGTGTAAAATCGCGCGGGTGGTAGCGCCCGAAACATAGGCTCTGCTTCTCGGGGCCGCTGTCTGTGAACACTCTAGCAGTGGTTTGATGGTCCTAGGCCCTATTGTCTGGGAGCTATTGAACATTGAAAGCGTTAGCCGGCTGCATTTTTTTCCGGTCGGCGGCTTAAAGTCAGGGTTGGAAATATTCGTGTAAAATCGCCGTAGCGCCCGAAGCATAGGCTCTGCTTCTCGGGGCCGCTGTCTGTGAACACTCTAGCAGTGGTTTGATGGTCCTAGGCCCTATTGTCTGGGAGCTATTGAACATTGAAAGCGTTAGCCGGCTGCATTTTTTTCCGGTCGGCGGCTTAAAGTCAGGGTTGAAATATTCGTGTAAAATCGCGCGGGGTGGTAGCGCCCGAAGCATAGGCTCTGCTTATCGGGGCCGCTGTCTGTGAACACTCTAGCAGTGTTTTGATGGTCCTAGGCCCTATTGTCTGGGAGCTATTGAACATTGAAAGCGTTAGCCGGCTGCATTTTTTTTCCGGTCGGCGGCTTAAAGTCAGGGTTGGAAATATTCGTGTAAAATCGCACGGGGGTAGCGCGCCGAACATAGGCTCTGCTTCTCGGGCCGCTGTCTGTGAACACTCTAGCAGTGGTTTGATGGTCCTAGGCCCTATTGTCTGGGAGCTATTGAACATTGAAAGCGTTAGCCGGCTGCATTTTTTTCTGGTCGGCGGCTTAAAGTCAGGGTTGGAAATATTCGTGTAAAATCGCGCGGGGTGGTAGCGCCCGAAGCATAGGCTCTGCTTATCGGGGCCGCTGTCTGTGAACACTCTAGCAGTGGTTTGATGGTCCCTGCCCTATTGTCTGGGAGCTATTGAACAATGAAAGCGTTTGCCGGCTGCATTTTTTCCCGTCGGTGGCTTAAAGTCAGGGTTGGAAATATTCGTGTAAAATCGCGCCGGGTGGTAGCGCCCGAAGCATAGGCTCTGCTTCTCGGGGCCGCTGTCTGTGAACACTCTAGCAGTGGTTTGATGGTCCTAGCCCTATTGTCTGGGAGCTATTGAACATTGAAAGCGTTAGCCGGCTGCATTTTTTTCCGTCGGCGGCTTAAAGTCAGGGTTGAAATATTCGTGTAAAATCGCGCGGGGTGGTAGCGCCCGAACATAGGCTCTGCTTCTCGGGCCGCTGTCTGTGAACACTCTAGCATGGTTTGATGGTCCTAGGCCCTATTGTCTGGGAGCTATTGAACATTGAAAGCGTTAGCCGGCTGCATTTTTTTTCCGTCGGCGGCTTAAAGTCAGGTTGGAAATATTCGTGTAAAATCGCACGGGTGGTAGCGCCCGAAGCATAGGCTCTGCTTTCGGGCCGCTGTCTGTGAACACTCTAGCAGTGGTTTGATGGTCCTAGGCCCTATTGTCTGGGAGCTATTGAACATTGAAAGCGTTAGCCGGCTGCATTTTTTTCCGGTCGGCGTTTAAAGTCAGGGTTGGAAATATTCGTGTAAAATCGCGCGGTGGTAGCGCCCGAAGCATAGGCTCTGCTTCTCGGGGCCGCTGTCTGTGAACACTCTAGCAGTGGTTTGATGGTCCTAGGCCCTATTGTCTGGGAGCTATTGAACTTTGAAAGCGTTAGCCGGCTGCATTTTTTTTCCGGTCGGCGGCTTAAAGTCAGGGTTGGAAATATTCGTGTAAAATCGCGCGGGGTGGTAGCGCCCGAAACATAGGCTCTGCTTCTCGGGGCCGCTGTCTGTGAACACTCTAGCAGTGGTTTGATGGTCCTAGGCCCTATTGTCTGGGAGCTATTGAACATTGAAAGCGTTAGCCGGCTGCATTTTTTTCCGGCGGCGGCTTAAAGTCAGGTTTGGAAATATTCGTGTAAATCGCGCGGGTGGTAGCGCCCAAAACATGGCTCTGCTTCTCGGGCCGCTGTCTTTGAACACTCTAGCAGTGGTTTGATGGTCCTAGGCCCTATTGTCTGGGAGCTATTGAACATTGAAAGCGTTAGCCGGCTGCATTTTTTTCCGGTCGGCGGCTTAAAGTCAGGTTGGAAATATTCGTGTAAAATCGCGCGGGGTGGTAGCGCCCGAAGCATAGGCTCTGCTTATCGGGGCCGCTGTCTGTGAACACTCTAGCAGTGGTTTGATGGTCCTAGGCCCTATTGTCTGGGAGCTATTGAACTTGAAAGCGTTAGCCGGCTGCATTTTTTTTTCCGGTCGGCGGCTTAAAGTCAGGGTTGGAAATATTCGTGTAAAAGCGCGCGGCGTGGTAGCGCCCGAAGCATAGGCTCTGCTTATCGGGCCGCTGTCTGTGAACACTCTAGCAGTGGTTTGATGGTCCTAGGCCCTATTGTCTGGGAGCTATTGAACATTGAAAGCGTTAGCCGGCTGCATTTTTTTTTCCGGTCGGGGCTTAAAGTCAGGTTGGAAATATTCGTGTAAAATCGCGCGGGTGGTAGCGCCCGAAGCATAGGCTCTGCTTTCGGGCCGCTGTCTGTGAACACTCTAGCAGTGGTTTGATGGTCCTAGGCCCTATTGTCTGGGAGCTATTGAACTTGAAAGCGTTAGCCGCTGCATTTTTTTTCCGGTCGGCGGCTTAAAGTCAGGTGTTGGAAATATTCGTGTAAAATCGCGCGGGTGGTAGCGCCCGAAACATAGGCTCTGCTTCTCGGGGCCGCTGTCTGTGAACACTCTAGCAGTTGTTTGATGGTCCTAGGCCCTATTGTCTGGGAGCTATTGAACTTTGAAAGCGTTAGCCGGCTGCATTTTTTTCCGGTCGGCGGCTTAAAGTCAGGTTGGAAATATTCGTGTAAAATCGCCGGGTGGTAGCGCCCGAAGCATAGGCTCTGCTTCTCGGGGCCGCTGTCTGTGAACACTCTAGCAGTGGTTTGATGGTCCTAGGCCCTATTGTCTGGGAGCTATTGAACATTGAAAGCGTTAGCCGGGTGCCTTTTTTTCCGGTCGGCGGCTTAAAGTCAGGGTTGGAAATATTCGTGTAAAATCGCGCGGGTGGTAGCGCCCGAAGCATAGGCTCTGCTTATCGGGGCCGCTGTCTGTGAACACTCTAGCATTGGTTTGATGGTCCTAGGCCCTATTGTCTGGGAGCTATTGAACATTGAAAGCGTTAGCCGGCTGCATTTTTTTCCGTCGGCGGCTTAAAGTCAGGTTGGAAATATTCGTGTAAAATCGCGCGGGGTGTAGCGCCCGAACATAGGCTCTGCTTCTCGGGGCCGCTGTCTGTGAACACACTAGCAGTGGTTTGATGGTCCTAGGCCCTATTGTCTGGGCGCTATTGAACATTGAATGCGTTAGCCGGCTGCATTTTTTTCCGGTCGGCGGCTTAATGTCAGGGTGGAAATATTTGTGTAAAATCGCGCGGGTGGTAGCGCCCGAACATAGGCTCTGCTTTCGGGGCCGCTGTCTGTGAACACTCTAGCAGTGGTTTGATGGTCCTAGGCCCTATTGTCTGGGAGCTATTGAACATTGAAAGCGTTAGCCGGCTGCATTTTTTTCCGGTCGGCGGCTTAAAGTCAGGTTTGGAATATTCGTGTAAAATCGACGGGGTGTAGCGCCCAACATAGGCTCTGCTTCTCGGGGCCGCTGTCTGTGAACACTCTAGCAGTGGTTTGATGGTCCTAGGCCCTATTGTCTGGGAGCTATTGAACTTGAAAGCGTTAGCCGGCTGCATTTTTTTTCCGTCGTCGGCTTAAAGTCAGGTTGGAAATATTCGTGTAAAATCGCGCGGGGTGGTAGCGCCCAAAGCATAGGCTCTGCTTCTCGGGGCCGCTGTCTGTGAACACTCTAGCAGTGGTTTGATGGTCCTAGCCCTATTGTCTGGGAGCTATTGAACATTGAAAGCGTTAGCCGGCTGCATTTTTTTCCGGTCGGCGGCTTAAGTCAGGTTGGAAATATTCGTGTAAATCGCGCGGGTGGTAGCGCCCGAACATGGCTCTGCTTCTCGGGCCGCTGTCTGTGAACACTCTAGCATGGTTTGATGGTCCTAGGCCCTATTGTCTGGAGCTATTGAACATTGAAGCGTTAGCCGCTGCATTTTTTTCCGGTCGGCGCTTAAAGTCAGGTTGGAAATATTCGTGTAAATCGCGCGGGTGGTAGCGCCCGAAGCATAGGCTCTGCTTCTCGGGGCCGCTGTCTGTGAACACTCTAGCAGTGGTTTGATGGTCCTAGGCCCTATTGTCTGGGAGCTATTGAACATTGAAAGCGTTAGCCGGCTGCATTTTTTTCCGGTCGGCGGCTTAAAGTCACGGTTAGAAATATTCGTGTAAAATCGCGCGTTGTGGTAGCGCCCAAAGCATAGGCTCTGCTTCTCGGGGCCGCTGTCTGTGAACACTCTAGCAGTGGTTTGATGGTCCTAGGCCCTATTGTCTGGGAGCTATTGAACCTTGAATGCGTTAGCCGGCTGCCTTTTTTTCCGATCGGCGGCTTAAAGTCACGGTTGGAAATATTCGTGTAAAATCGCGTGGGGTGGTTGCGCCCGAAGCATAGGCTCTGCTTCTCGGGGCCGCTGTCTGTGAACACTCTAGCAGTGGTTTGATGGTCCTAGGCCCTATTGTCTGGGAGCTATTGAACCTTGAATGCGTTAGCCGGCTGCATTTTTTTCCGATCGGCGGCTTAAAGTCACGGTTGGAAATATTCGTGTAAAATCGCGCGTGGTGGTAGCGCCCGAAGCATAGGCTCTGCTTCTCGGGGCCGCTGTCTGTGAACACTCTAGCAGTGGTTTGATGGTCCTAGGCCCTATTGTCTGGGAGCTATTGAACCTTGAAAGCGTTAGCCGGCTGCATTTTTTTCCGATCCGCGGCATAAAGTCACGGTTGGAAATATTTGTGTAAAATCGCGCGGGGTGGTAGCGCCCGAAGCATAGGCTCTGCTTGTCGGGGCCGCTGTCTGTGAACACTCTAGCAGTGGTTTGATGGTCCTAGGCCCTATTGTCTGGGAGCTATTGAACCTCAGATCTCGAGAATACCAGGTTTACTGGGGGACAGTGGCATGCCACCTGTTTCACAATACATTTGTCATCCAAGCTGTTGGCCTGTATTTTCACCAAATTCAGATGCACAATGAAATAATTACTTAAACCTTATATAATCTAAATCAGATTTATTTCTGGCAACAATGCAGTTGATAGCCTCTATCCATGTCCAAATGAGAAAGTATAACACTACAGTATTTCCCGAATTAACTTGATTCCCAAAAACTTTCATGAATGTCACATTTCTTATGGAAATATATGTACCAGCAATGCAAAGAAATTGTTTTGTATCCAGTTTGATAAATGCGGCTAAACGTTTTGGCTATGCCTCTGATAGATTCATTTAGATTTCTCAGCCTCATGATGGCCTGCTTTGGATTAACATTTCTATGGTGTTCACGCTGAGTCACAACAGCAACATACTCCAAGTGCTAATTCCACACCTAGAGACAACTCTACACCTTTTGTTTACTTTCTTGAGCATGAACTAATCATGTAAGGACAAACAGCTGGCCAGGAAACAGCTGAGTATCCAACTATCCAATTACTTTTGCTCCCCTAAAATGCACGACTATGTATAAAAAGGGCAGTAGTTCCTACGCGGATCACCCAATATGGATGCAAATACCTTCAAAATAAAGAGGATAGTCTGCATATTCAATGTTTATTTCAACTCAAAGCTACTAGAGTACAGAGCAAAATCAAAAAAAAGGTGTCATGATCCAAATACTTACACACTGCACTGTAAATCAATATTGATATACAGTGCAGTGAGTAAAGTGTTTTTGTTTTCTTAACATAAATTGGCAAGACATTTATGTTGCAATATTTATGGTTCCTTTTAAAATACTTCAGGAAATGTGATAAATGTATTCAGTATTCTGTGCAAATTTCAAGGCATGCTGATGATTTTAAAGTGTATTCCAAATGTAAATGCTTTTTTTGATATTTCACACTTTCTTATTCGGTTGTACGTCAGTATTCATGGTAGTATCTACTACCAAATAGGCAAATAGTGCACAGGTACATAGTGTGCATACATACTTCAAGGTTCATATATTAAAAAAATGATTGTTTATTCAAGATAATCTTGATATCAGCTTCTAATGAGCCTTTAATACTAAAGGATAGGCTAAATGGAAAATGCATGACATGCATAGCCCCAGGCATGTCAGACATTCTGAGCCAATCAAAATCCTCCTTACCACCACACCCCAGGCCATTCTCTCTCTCTCTCTCAGGGGAAAAGAAAGGCTGAAGAGGGCTGTGTCTTTTTAACCCAACAAACATTAGCTATTACCATAGCAACCTAGCACTGCTAGATCAGTCCATTCTGAGAGTGGATGGAAGGGAGAGGGTGCCTGCTCTATAATCAGCAGAGCTACAGGGAGATGGTCTGTTGCTCGCATGAATATTACATCACCTGCGGTTTCATAAGTCCCCCATGTGTCCGTCTAACACCGCTACAGGGCCGCAGCCCCAGGAAAGTCAACTTTGAATTTTTCCAGCTTTTCTGGAAAGCTAAATTTACCAGTCAACCCCTGGGTCTCTATGCCAACCCTGTAGCCTGAGCTGAACCTGTAGCATAGTTAGCAGAGTTAACAGGGAACTGGTAAAGGGTTGTGATTAGTACTGGGGATGGTCGCAGGTGGGGTAGAGAGGTTGTAGTTAGTAGTGGGGGCGGTCACAGGCAGGATAGAGAGTTTGCGATTAGTACTGGGATGGTCGCAGACAGGGTTGATGGGCTGTGATTAGTACTGGGGATGGTGAGTGATGGGATAGAGGGGTTGTGATTAGTACCGGGGCTTGTCAGAGAAAGGCACAAGATACGTGCCCCAGAACATGACATCACTCCTTAGAAAGTTCAGTTGGCTGTGGACTTTTGGTCTTTTGCTCCACGCTCTAATTGTATTTCCTGTTGTGCAACACGGACAGCGATGGCCGTGATTTGAAGCCTGGCAAAGATCTGCATCATTACCCCTTCTCCCCTCCGCAGTCCCTCTTCAGCTCCTCCCATTGGACCCCAGGAAGATGTACAGAGGTTGCTGGGATTGCAGATATGTACAGTTTCAGTTCAACTGATTTCAGGTAAATTTGTACAGTACAAAGGTCAGTGGCAGAGCTTGAGTATTAGGATGGGGGTGTGGAGTCAGTTTAGGGGGTCCCTAATATTTTAGACAATCACCTGTATTTTCATATCCCACATTATCACAAAAAGCTAGTTCCCATGACCACCAAGCAATAGCTCAGTGGGGCCAATAGGCCATCACACACATGGTAAAGAAAATATTTCTCATTCACTGAATTGGAGGCATCACATGTAGCCCTTTAATGGTTGAAAATGTAGAACCCTGCCAAGACAGCCACAGACCAAAACACGTTGGTAACAGTAGCCCAATGAACACTTATATGGGAAGCGGTTTAAAGCTTTTATTCGACTTGTTTTTGACCTCTCTCTTCTCTGTCTATGTCTTTGCACTTGAGTTGAGTGGTAAGGTAGTTTGGGATTGGGGATGGGAGGGGGGAACGCGGGGTGGAACAGTGGGGGCACAAATGTACATCTGTCGTCTAATTATTGGTACATTGAAGTTGTCCCACACAGTGGTTCTAGTTGAAACTGGAATTTGTGGTATAAAGAATTCAATTTCAGCTAGTTCAGCTAATGTTAATGAGCTTCATGTGTAAATATTTGTATTATGACTCTCTTGAAGGGCCAAGTACCAAAAGGGAAAAAAACACTGAAAAATCCACATCTCAAGAAAAATACAGTGGAGAGCAGAACAATGTGTGAGAGGAGTAGAATAGCTTTGTAATTACACTGTACCTTGATAATTATACATTTTAAATGCAGACTCGAAAATGCAAATAAGCTGTACGCTCTCAGAGCTGTACTGACGTCTTGCACTTCGGGTAGAAAGCAATGGGAGGCCAAAATAACTAGCCCCACCTGATGGTGCAATTTGGCAACTACACTCTCACTTTACCACAAATGCGTTGATGTGAAATGACTTTTTACAGTATCTACTGACCAGTCTGATATGACCTTGTTAAATGAAGCTTGCTACATACTGACAAGTCAGTAAGATCACAGGAGGTGCTCTGTAAACAGAGAGCAAAGAGTTTTGCTACACTATGACAATTGAAATTTAAAAATGTAGTTATCGGTAGAATTTATGGTTCTGATAAAGTAAGACAGAGGTATCAATCTTACCAAGGAATTATGTCATGTTTTTTTTCTTTAATTATTGGTAGCCTACCTTACTTTAACTTTATTTGTCAGGAAATTAGTTGTCCTTAGTTACAGTCAACAAATGAAATGATATATTCTTTTAAATGTGCCATTTATTCAATGTAGTAATGTTGGGTGGCTTATTATTTTTTCTAATTTATTGTGTTATGGCCTGTTACACTAGATAACAGCAAAGGTCTTGAAAAGGTCTTGTGTTCACTTGTATCAGAGTCATGGTGAGAGTAAAGTGTGGAGGCCAAATGGAACTGCCCAAGATCCAAAGCACCCCCTCATCTGCGAAAAATGGTGGTGGTAGTGGGGGTGTACATGGTTTGTACAAGGCTCGAATCCCAACTGAGGCGTCTTTATGTGTGGAGTTGCTGGGTTTTTTTGCCATGGTCCAAAGACGTACAGTAGGCTAACCCGGAGACTCTAAATTGCCCATACTAGGTATGAATGGGTGAGTGAATGGTGTGTGGTGGGTCTGGCAATGGATTGGCAACCTGTCCGGGGTGTTCCTGCCTCTCTCACACTGCATGCTGGGATAGGAAAAGCCATTTCTTTTGCTCAACTGACACAGACATTGATACACAAATGCAACATTGCTGGAATCCGGGATTTGAAATAATAGCCGAGGCAGTACATACAGAGACCAAAAATGCAACCTTAATCTCACAAAAGTTTCATATGTTACATATTCATTCCTAAATCCCTGTCAGGGGAAAAGCTTATGTATGTACATATGACTTAATAAATCAAGCCTAATTCATCATTGAAATTCATCAGCTATCTTCAGTTAAAACATGTTCAGTGTCTCAGGAGAGTTTTATCCGGAGAGTTCCATTAAACGCATTTCTGACTTGTCTCCTGGTGGATTTTCTCCTCGCAGATAATATGCGGGTGACGTCCTCACGGTGTCCCTACGACTCTGTCATATGTAGAAATGATCATTTTCATAACATTAATCTTGGATTACTGACCTGTAACCTTTCCTTCTGTGTGGAAATCCTCTGCGAGAATCTCAGTTCTTACAAAAATATAATGTATTCATCGGGTTTAGCCTCTTGATTCCGAGGCACAGGTTTGTACGAATTCAAATTTTATTTTTAGCAGACACTCCCTAAAATGTTCTGCGACTACAGTAAACATACCTGCTACATATTTTTTGGGCGCAAAATGCTCATAATGAAACAGTGTGGCATGAAACAGTAATTTTGTGTTCGTACTGCAGTTTATTGCCTAGCATGTGGGGGGGGGGGGGGGGTCAACAGTTTAAACTGAATCTGGCCAACTGTTTGCACTGTTTGAAAAAATAATCATGAACCTAATTTATCTGCGTTATGAAATGTGGTAGCAAAACAGCAACTTGTCCTAAAAATACCAAACAGCTTCAGAAAACATATTTGTGCAAATCATTCCTGTTGCCCTCGAGCACAGACCGGTAATGACCTAACCGAGAATACTTTTTCCCCCCGTCCAGCTCAATTATCGCATTTTGTAAGAGCGCGTGCTTGCCAATGAAAATAACTTGCTTTACGGAGGAGCGCTGGCAGCGCTTTTCCCAGTAACGCCGCACTTCCTACTGCTGTGTCGCTCTGAACAAACGGTGCTCAATCACAGCAGGCCTCTTGATGACATTTACGAACATAAAAAAATGTAACTTCTGCGTTTTTTGGAATCCCTGGCTCCGGTTCAGATTGTTTTGGTCATGAACAGTAGAAGAAAAATAAAACGCTCAGTTGCAGAAGGGGAATCGATCCAACCCAATTCACATGCTGAGGTCAAAAATCTGATCGTAGCCATGTGTGCAAAATTTGGACAGTACAGTACTTACAACTAGAAAAAAAAATGTAGTAGAAAGGCCCTTCAGCTTTCTGAGCGCCAAGTTTCTGTCATAGGGCCTACAGTAATATTAGACACATAGAGCAGTTAGCTTAATGCTATAGCTAATTTACAAAATAGCTAGCATAACCGTCTTAACATAATATTAGCTGTGGTTGCATGCATGTGGCCATCCAAGCGCAACCATGGGAACGTTCCGAACCTGCAACTAGGAATTATGAGATGCCGAGTTTGTCTGGAAGGTCTGGAACGCACCATTAGTGACAAGAGGGGGGTTCAAAGTGCATGGGATACATTTGCACTAGCAGAATTGCTTAGGCCGATAAGAGTACTTTATCTATGTTTTGAACAGGGGGGTGGGGGTGGGGGTGGGGCTGGGGGTGGAGGTGGGGGTGGTGAATGATGTAACAACATTCAGGGAATGGAGCAAATTAGCAATGTGAGCAATGGCTTTTGGGGAGAGCACTGACAAGACCAGTACAATTAGGATTAAAAAGGAATCAATCACCTCTGCGAATTGCTGGAACTAATACGTGTGGCTATTCCCAGTTCCTGCTCCTCCATCTTGAAATGAAAACAGTTTTTGACAGCCCCTCAGATCACTTCCAGCTGTGAGTTGCTTTAGCCTCTTTAGCATATCAGTATGGAGTCACTGAGGCTAAACAGAGAAAGGGCTCCTGCAATATGCACTTTTATACGTATGAATTGTATATGCATATAGCACACAGCGCCACCGTATGGGGGGGAGGGGGACAACTCCTAGGGCCCTGATTGACCGGGGTCCTCCTGAAATATTAGAACGTCGGATTCATAACTTCTTATTTCAGTTATTGAAATTAACTCCTATTCTAATTCTATTAAATATTCATTCATATAATATTTTATTGAAAATGTACTAATAAATGGTTCCTTTTGTTTTTCTTGGGGTGGCCTGAGGCGGTGGGTCCAAATCTTCACATTACATTTTTCACAGTATTTCCCAAACTAAACCCCAATAAAGCAAACCAAAGGTGATATTGGGTAGGAAAAATCCCCAAGGTGACATGTAAGAATAAGCCTGGAGATTAGCCGGACTCAATAGGGGCAGCCCTTCCCCCTCTCAGGGTGTGAGTTCGTAGGAACGAGACACAGTCAAGTCAAGCCTATTCAAAAGTAATCACACATCTATCTTAACGAACACTTTATGCGCCAGAATAAATGACAACACAAGTTCTTTGACTGCCACGGAAAACCTTTGCAGTGATAAAAAACCAAAAAGAATGTTACAACGAATCCAGCGTGCGCCGATCGCTACTCTGGGATTTCCTCCAGGCCTTATCCCCAAGGTCAGATTAAACACAGAATACCTTTGACCGTTTTCCCCCGAGGCCGAAGCAGAACTGCCTTCTGGGTCACGGAAAAGGTTGTCCAGTGGTGCCCTCCCCCCGGGGAACCTTTCTCTCGTATAGCAGATGCCTGCAGGACTGCATTACAGAAACAAAACTGAAGAAAACCCCATTTTTAACTTGCTCATTATAGCATTATAGCATTGCAGTGGTGTTTTTTTTTTTTTTTGCAATTTGACCAAAAAATAATTGTAACCAGCCTGGAGGAAGGTTAGCATTATTGTTGAGTTGCTAGGTCAATTAGAAGCCATTCATTTTATTTATTTATCGCAACCTGAAAACTGAAAACCTGCTTATTACCATGAACACAAACTATCTTGCTGCCTATGTCATTTATAAAACTATGTTGTCAGTTTAAAGGCATATTTTACAGTAGTTTCTGTGGTTTTAAAAAAATATATAATTTCGGTTTCCGTGCATGTTTTTGTTTTGGCCCAGATAGTTTCGTGCAAAGAATATTTACATAAATATCTTTACAATGGCGGGTATATGATATTCAGGGGTTTGTGATTTATATATAATACTCTATACCTGCCATTGTAAAGTCAAAAGGTCATCAGAAACATTTCTATATATATAAAATATTCTTCATTGCACACAAAAACTTTGAGGGGGAAAAATATTCTTGCCGCAGTAGTACTGCATTTCATAACTCAAATGCAGCTCATGCACACACCTGGCCAAATTCAGACTAAACTGTTGACCACCTCCTGTTAGGTGATAAACTGCATTGCAAACATGAAATAACTGTTTTATATTTTATGCATTTGTAAAGATGCACTGAAACTGAAATAATAATATCATCAAAAAACCCCAAGTGAACTAACCCCTACAAAGCATTACAGAGCTTTCATTCAATGCAAAAGCCATGTACTCCACACATGGCCACAGCGAGCACTTAAAACGCAGAACAGAGCACAGAGAGGGGGGAAAACCCCACATTCTTTAGGATGTTCAAAATGGCGTAAAGTAAAACAACACATCTGGAATACTGAACGCAGGGCCAGGCTGGGTGTCATAAAGAAGATATATGCGTCTCTGAGAACGTTCACAGAACAGCACGTAGACTCATCTCTACCCCCTGGGGGGCAAGATTCATCCTGGCAGATGGGGGCGGGGCTTAACTAAACTTTCGGTAGTTTTAGAGCACCCTCAGTGCACAACACCCAAGAGAGAGGAGATCTCTACATAGTTTGGGATTTTTAAATATATATATATATATATATATATATATATTTTTTTTTTTTTTTTTTTTTTTTTTTTTAAACACATACATAGCGCAACAGGATAGAATAAATCACACGAAACTATTTTAGACAAGTATGGAGATAAGATGGATTTTGTATATCCCATACACATCAGTAATAATAAAAATGATTTGGGAGACATCATGTTGAAAGCATCGTAGGCCGTTTGTCATTGTGTGACCGAATGCGGGTGGAAAGGTCACCGTGTGAAGAAGGAGCAGATTCAGAGCACACTAAAAGTTCAGTTTTTGAAGCTGAACTGCGGCGAGACTGAAATGATATATCAGTAATGCTGTCTCCCTCTGTGTTACTGTGGTTCCTTTAGTGAGGCATATCAATAGCCGCTTTTCCACCGTGGGGCCGAATGGTTACCAGGGCCGCTCCGTGCCGTTCCGCGCTGCTCGGGACTCGTGGGAACGGTTACCGTTTCTGTTTCCACCGTCGGGCTGCTAAAACCAAGACTAGGAAGTATCTAAGAAAAGCTAGTGACGGCAGCAAGTGATGCAGTGGATCAGCGATGGTGTCCCGTTGTGTATGTAATAAATATGGGCCAGTTGTTGTCGTCGCTCCCCATTCTGTTCTGTTTTTGTTATGTTCTGTTTCATTGGCTGGCGATATGGATGAGGATTCTGTGTATTTTGGTCTGCTTTTGGTTTTTCTTTTTAGCGTATCCTCCACTGACCATGACAAAGTTTTGGGCATTTTTATTTATATTAGCTTCTCTACCGACCTAGCTTACAGAAGAGGATGCGAAGAGACCGGATGTGGAGTCACAAAACTGACCAATCGGTGAATATCTATGTCATTAAGCCCGCCCACCCGAACGGTTCTGCTGCACTGAGCATGGTTGTCTAACCGTGCCTAAAATATCGTGCTGGGCACGGTTTGTAAGCGTTCCGCGCCAAACCGTTTCCAGGTGGAAACACCATTGGAACGGTTCCTCTCCGTGCTCAGAACCGTTCGGCCCTACAGTGGAAAAGAGGCTAATGTTATTTTCGTCTCCTCGAGTTCCTTTCAAGCCCCCATCTATCATATCAAAAAATGATCTTTCTTCCACCTTGATAACATCTCTCACATTTGCATCCCTACCTGACCCAGAGAAGCTAGTCCATGCTTTTATTACATTACGGCTGGTGTCTAATTGGTGTCTCCCTGCTGATAGGTGTCCCCTCCAATTTACCCTCTCGTCTCCAAATGGTTTAGAACTCTACCGCTATAGTCGTTACCTGCACATGCACTAGTGAGCACATATCCCCAGCATTGTCTCTACTGGCTCCGGGTCACATTGAAGATAGTGCTTAAGGTCCTTTTACTGACCTGCAGGGCTCTGTCTGGTCTTGCCCCACATTACGTTAGTGCCTTCTGGGACCCCTACTCTCCCGGCTGCCCCTTCACTCCTCTGGTTCTGGCAGGCTTACTGTACTTCCCCCAAACTCTGCTCTGAGGGTGACAGGGCTGTCTGTTCTGTGGTACCCAGGCCCTGGAATGACCTATCTGAGCCCACCTGGTCTTATAACTCCGTCCAACTCCTTTAGGACACAGTTAAAAACCTACCTGTTTAGGAAAGCCTGTGACAATGTTTCACTTACATAGTATGCTCTTCTGTGTGTAGTGGTTATGGTTTCTCTCCTCTGGTCCCTTGTACATGTTGTATTCATTGCTGTGCTCTTGTTATTTTATTTATGTAGTTTTTTTTTTTGTGTTTCGCTTTGTTACTTTTAACGTACTGTGCAATGCTTTGAGCGTGGGTAAAAACGTGCTTCGCAAATAAAATCTATTACTATTAAGGTGCATAGCGTAAAATTTTTAAAGCATTTCAGGAAAGTGCTCTTGCTTTTGGGCACAACAGCAATGCATTGCTCGGGACTCAAGCCCGCAACCCCCCCCCCCCCCCATGAGTTACACATGCATGGGGAAATGACAAGCTAAAAACAGCCCACAAACATGTAATTATACACACACAACCATTCCACGGCAACTGAGCGTTTCAATGAGTCAGATGCTGCGTTTTAATAAAGGGTTAGATTACTCATGACGCTCAGAGGCTGCATTTTTATTAACGGCGGCTCATTCTCTTATCAGTCTTTAGCCCACCGCGTTTCTATCTGAAAGCAAAACAAAATGGCGTCCGGCTAACAGTCTCCAGAGGCAAAAACACTGAAATGGTTTCTAAATTATAGCCTGATGGCTAACCTCAAAACACAGACACATTAAAGAAAGTATCGTTAAATGTTGGTTTAAGGGTTTGAGGTCGGTGAGAGAGAAAAAATATCCTTGGGCCAATATGGAGACACAGCAAATATGTCTTGTGTGTGTGTGTGTACCTGGGCATATGTGCATGCCTGTTTATTCTTGTGAGTTTGTGTATGTTTGTATGGATTTTGTCCCAGTTCTCACACCACTCTCTCACTTCTCTCGCCTGTGCACCCTGAGCATAATATCGCTTCAGATTATGTGGACATTGCTAGCTTTTTCCCCAGGGCTAATATGAAAAGATCCATGCTTGCATTTGTGAGACATGGGGCAGTCATTTAAATATGAGTTAGCCAGCGACTGCAGCGTTTTGGCGGATATCCTGTCTGCGTTAGTTGGTGGGAAGACGTCTAGCATACCTCTCAGTGAAAGTGCGTTGGGTGTGTTCGCACGTGAAGTAACCCGGGGAAGCATTGCTTTGAAAACATTGGTATGACTCAGCAGGCAAGCACCTACTTACAGGCCGTCTGCCAGCATTTTACCGCGACCTACTAGCGGCAGGGCGGTTCTTCGGTTATTTTTGCGTTCTTTAAGTCGACCAATCCTCATCTCAGCTACCTCCCCTCAGTTTTCCGCCGGCAAGAAGCTGCAGTGCCAGTTTGCCGGCGGCTGCGCCGACCGTATTCTCCGGCGAAACGGCGCTCGAGGTAAAGTTATTGTGCGGAGCGCGGCTGTGCTAGCGTGAATGGAATATATGGGGCTCTCATTCCTGAAAACTTCACTGAAACAAAACCCCACCGCTTCTGCACACGCTATGAATGTGAACGCTTTCTATTTCTCAACTGTGTGACGTCAGAAAGGTCAAAAACCAGTAAGATCAGCAAAAAAAAAAAGATCTCTTGATTCTGTTCTGCACAAATCTCTCTACACCTGAATGGTTAAACTCCTGATAAAAAAATGTTTGTCATTTTTTTACCTCATTGTTCTGAACCCTTTTGGTTTCGCATCAGAGACGCAGAAGAAAAGACAATTAAATACCAACGTGATAGAAAACAAATGCAACTCTCTTTGAGCGACTCTTCTCAGCGATGAGGCCGTTCTCTCTCCAGGCTTGCTGGCCTGGCCTGTCGTTCTCCAATTAAACAGCCTACACCCTTGCATCTTGTGGGAAAGTACGTATTCTCTGTTTCCAAGGAAGTCCCTGCTTTGTCCGACTTAAAGATACACAAAGGAAAGAAAGGAGCATTCTATACACACAGGGAGAATTGACTGCAGCGAGAAGGAAGTTTATTATACATTGTTCACTTGTTCTTTTGTGGCTGATAAATGGCCAATGAAGAAAGAAAATTTTCAGAATGGAGGGTAGGCACAAAGGAGAAGACTGGATCACGAAGTTTACATCTTTATTTTTTCGTTATCTTCAGTATTATTTAGTCTGACATTTCCAATTTGAGACTTTTGTCTCCGGTCCCTGAAGAATGTCCCATGACTTTTGACCTCTCCTATTTGGCCAATAGGAGCCTTGGTGCCGCAGGATGATGCTGCGTCTGCCCTACCTGCCCTACCTGTCACACTGTAACCGGGGCATGGTCACCGCTCGTACCCGCAACAGCCTCACCGAAGCACTTCCTGTAGTGAGACTAGAACTGTGTCATGCCAAATTCATGCTATCCTTTTTTACCTTCTCTCGTGGCGAATCTTGGAAGTATATCCACAGAAAGTAACAGAGAGAGAGAAAGGGAGAGGAAGAATGAGGGAAGTCAGAAAGAGAGATGGAAATTCTGTTTAAGAATGAGAGAGAGGATGAGATGTATGTATGCCCCTTCTTTCTCTTTATTTCTGTTTGTTTCCCATGTTGTCCTTTTAGTTTTCATAATTAACTGGACCAATATTTGTATGATTTTGTAAATAATTGTCACTAATCACTGCTGTAATCGGGTAGTCAGATTTCACATTTGTCAACACGTTATTCATGGAAGAAAGAGAGAGCGTGAGATAGAGAGAGAGAGCATGAGATAGATAGAGAGAGAGAGAGAGAGACTACACCTATTCTCTGCATCTATGCGGAATGAAAGGCTCGGCAGCTTGGCTGAGCATCCTCATTCAGCGCAGGGCACTGGAGATTGGGATTCATTGGGCCCCACGTGGAGCTGCCCTCCCCAGGGATGCTTATTGGGAAAGAGGGGAGGGGGGCAGGGCCGGGCGGGCTAATTGCAGCCCCAGGGGCCGGTTGATGTAATCTTGCTGCGCACAATAGCCCTCTGTTTGGCCAATAAGGTGCTAAAAGCTCTCCCAAAAGACTTGTTTGGTTTACCCCTCCTCCCCCCCTCCCCCTTTACCAACTGCTCTCTGAGTATCCAAAACCTTTTCAGTCTTCAACTGCTATTCCTGGAACTAAAGCACCATTCGCATAAATATTCCTGACAACCTGAAATAGACAAGACAAGATAACGAAAAACGAATAGACAAGAATCAGATCAGTTTGTTTATGGAAGTGTCCAGATTTTTCTTTAAGAGAAACTGGAGCAAACTGCATAAGCTTGTTTTTCTTTTGAATAGTTGATGGTGAGTTGACTTAATTTAGTCACATGAGAAGAGAGAAGCCCATCAGGGCTTCATTTGTGTCAGTGCAAGCAACAGGAAGTAACAGGACTTTTAAGCAGTTTACCTACTGCTTGAATGGGGTGTGGGGGCTACAATATAGGTCTGCCACAGGAGAAAAATAAAAATATCCTGTAGTCATTACAAACACTGTCCATGCAAGCCAGTTGCTTTGTGACACAGAATTAAAGAAAAAGGAAAGAGATTTTTCTTTATTTGAGGCCTACTCTGCACACATCCACGCTCCCAACAGTAAACCAGACTGTTCACATGCAGAGGCAGGGCAACAGCACAGTTAGCTCAGCTCACATAAATGGTGAATGGACTGCGTTTATATAGTGCTTTTTATCTATATATTTATATATCCAAAGCGCTTTACAATTGATGCCTCTCATTCACCCATTCACACACACTCACGCACGGAGAAAGGCTGCCATGCAAGGTACCAATCAGCTCGTTGGGAGCAATTAGGGGTTAGGTGTCTTGCTCAGGGACACTTCAACATGCCCAGGGCGGGGGAGCGAACTGGCGACCCTCCGACTGCCAGACAACCGCTCTTACCTCCTGAGCTATGTCACCCATCATAACAGCTCTGTGGTCCTGAATTACCTCTCCCAGACATCTTTAACTACGGGATTGACTAAGCAGGTATGTTTTTTTTACACTTAGAGACAGAGAGCATGTCCCAGGCCCAAAAATGCATAGGAAGATTGTTCCATAAGACAGGAGCTCTGTAAGAGAAGGCTCTGCCACCCATTGTAATTTTAGATATACTTGGAATTTTCAAATATGAACAATGTAATCTTGGAGGAGAGTAAAGATTAAGTAACTCACTAACATATTCTACACTAGCAGGTTGCACACTAACATAGTCCTGAATACATCACAGTATGTTTCAAGTAAAATCTTGTAGTCAATCCTAAATTTAACAGACAACCAATGAAGAGATTTCAGCATCGGACTGATTTGTTGACATTTCTTAGCTCTTGTAAGTGCCATAGCAGCTGCTTTCTGCACAAGTTTGAGTTGTTTCAGGGCTGAATTGGTGCAACCAGACCATAAAGCACTATGGTAGTCCAGCCGGGAGATTACAAACCCATGAACCATTTTTCCCGCATTCTGCAGGGACAGCGTCTTTTCATTTAGATATGCTCCTCAGGTGGAAGGCCACTCTTGTGATATTATTAATAAGGGCTTGAAAGGAGAGATCTGAATCAATAGTTATGCAAACATTTTTATAACTGCATTGGTGGAGACAGAGAAGCCATCTAGATTTAACAAAAACTAAGAATTTATAAGAGATTTGAGACCTACTGCTAATATTTCCATCTTATCTGAGTTCAAGGCTCAAGTGAGAACCTATCATTTGAAAAGGATTGAAAAATAAAGTCCTATTTGCTCAAAAAAATGGTCAAGACCAGCTTTCTTTAAGGCATTTTTGGGACAGCAGAGTGCCAGTAGTATTAATTATGTTAGTGAGAGTAGGACTAATGACAGGGAGACCAGATTTGACCATGGCTGTGGGAATAGGGTCTAATAGACAAGGAATACACCTCATTTTAGTAATTAAGACTGTAATGGTTGCTAATGATTAAAACCAAAAGTGAACACCAGATCTAGAATGTGGTCGTGGCTGTGAGTGGGAAAACGTTATGTCTTGCGTAAAATCAAAACAGTCAATGAGAAACAGAAAATAAGCAGCAAGTTTACGTGTGTGTCAAAATCACAGAGTGGGAGGATTACAGAGGATAGTGATCTTAACTGGGTTAACAACTCGGCCAGATGACTCAGGAAATTTGGGCTCGGTTTAGATGGCCAGCAGAGTAATGAGCAGAACATGGCACGTTGCATCACTGCAAAATGTCCAAAAAATCACACTGCACTGTGCAAACTGACTACATCACACCATTTTCAGCAGGCTGTCTGTGAAACACTGCTCCTCTCTGAGCAGTCAGCATCTCTGGGCTTTTGTGTGCAGAGCTGGGAGGTCTTTGGGGGTGTGGGGTGTGTGTGTGTGTGTGTGTGGGTGGGGGGGGGGGGGGGTAAGGGTATGAAAGGTGCAGCAATTCGAGAGTTTGGTGCATTTGCACTTGAGTGGATTTTCATCAACAGCCTTATGCCCTTCCCCAACATCACCCCCATCCCACCCAGGCATTCACTCACCCTCTATCAGCCACTGAGAGGTTACTGTGTGTTGTGTGTGTGTGTATGCGTGTGTGTGTGTGTTTTTGTAGAAGGGTGTGTGTGTGTGTGTGCGTGTGTGTGTAAAGGTGGGTGGGTGTGGGTATGCATTCAGTTGTTTTGGGAGGAGCAGCAGGAGCTGTTATTTTATGAAGAATAAAACAATCACCTCACACAGATTACATAAAACTTCCTCCTTGTCATAAACTCCAGTTTTTACTGAGCAGTACTTTTCACAGAGGGGGCTGAGGACAGCACAAAATATAATAAAAGAATAAAATCCATATAACACCAAACAGATTGTACAGTCTAATATATAATTCACAATAGATACTGTGTAAATATCCCATTGGGAAACATAGTACCAGTGGACATACTGTCACTGCAATTCTAAAAATTGTTTTTAGCATGTTAAAGGCAAAAGACTATTAAGGTCAAACAAACTACACACATATTCAAATTGAGCAGCACTGGACAGTCTTTGAGGCTAACGTTCAGCCTATTGGCATATTAAGATGAAGAATTACCTAACTCAACGTACACCGTACAACGGCAATGTTGTACCGAGGATTGAACCTGCAACTGTAGGGTCGCCAGCCCAGGTCCCTAACCATTACACCACACCACTCCCAGGGCCGATAGTGTATGACCGCATGTGCAGGACATGGGGAAGAGATTACCGAAATGAGAATTAACCCCCTGCCATGCTCCTGTTATGAGAAATTAATCCCTCAGTTCAAGTGAACTTGATCTCGGTCTCGGGATCATTTGATATGCATGAGAGGATGCCAATCCTGATGCCAGATCAACCGTTTGAGTGGAAACAAGAGGAGAAACAAATGCAGCCGTCCATTTATGAGTCATATCTGAATTTACAACAGGTAGTTCATTTTCCAATCTGCTGCCTGAAAACAAGAAACCTGTGGCTTTACCATTGTAGGCCCTCAACTTGTAGTACAATGGCTCCACATAACTGTGCTTACGGCTCTGGGGAATCTCTCTCTCTCTGGATGTTGTGTTCTTTAGAAGGGCCACCGCTGGATGCGATGCCTGTTTCAGGACTAAACTGGAATGTGGTGGACATCTTGTGGTGAAATGAGGAATGGCAGTTTGGACAAATTTGGTATTGTAGTTTTAGGACTGCTGTAGTAAGGAAAGATCGCCCAACATGTGGCCTGAAGTGCGTGTTTCCTGAACGTCTTTTGGTGTTTGATCCGACAGTATTTACTTTCTTATGCAACTGCTAAAATTGGTGTAATATGTGCATATGCTAAACAAATGGAGAATAATAGCATTGCAAAACAGAATAAACCAACCGTACAATAGAAATGACGTGCTCATAAATAAATAGTGGGGCTGTGTATTGCTAATTTGGTGATACCATACCAATCATCATTTCCATTTATAAGTAGGCCATATAAGTGTTTGGGATACATGAGTAACTGGACCATCAATCATCAACATCTACATTGGCGTAAACTAACTGGTTGACTTCAACACCCAACACACCTTGCGAAACGGTACATGCGCAGACCGTTGTAAAGAAAATGGTGTATACATGATTTTCATTTGCGGATTACTAGAGGCATATGCAACCTGTTATTCGGTTTTCGCGTACGCTGAATAAGGCTTTAACCAGGTTTTGCTGATAAGACCTGAATTTAAACGTGGTCATTAAAAATGCTTGGCTTTGGGATGGAGCTCCGCCCACAACGTTCCGGGCTTCCGTTTCCGCTTTCCGGGTAGCAGCTCGTGCTGCTTTCCACTTTCTCCAGAAGAAACAACGGCCTTGTCTGTGCCTGTGGAGGGGAATGCAGTGAGTTGACAGTAGTCTAAGTGAACTAAGTAGTCCCTCACGGACAGCACAGATAACGTTTCGATCAACTGCTTTATCATTTAGATTCGGTAAGTCGTCCAGTGTTCTGAAAGAGAAATATAAAATCAGCTATGCTGCGAAAATATTTTGAAAGCCCGCGTTTTTGTGCCGGCTAGCCTGCTATATCCTCACTGGCATTAGGAAGTTAACAATGTAAAAAAGCAGGCTGCACAGCAAGCTAATTTGTGTGTAGGGACTCTAGTTTGCATTTCTTTGTGTTGTTGCGAAGTATTCATTGGTGTAGACAAATCTTATGTTTCCTTTTCTAGTGCGGGTGCTAATTTGGCTGCTTCCCTCACGCTGCAACATTGTAGCTATGACTTTAGCTAGCTAACCCTTTTCGCTTTCGATGACTACAGATAAAGTTTCCACAAAATATATTCACTTGGGCACAAAATTAATGACATCAACAGTTGAGCAACTCTGCTTATTTTTTAATTATTGGGAGAGCTGGACCCTTGGTCTTACCCTGACCTGTTGACTTGTGTGTAAGGTTTTATCCACTTGACACATTTAGTCTAGAGCCAAATCCAAGCTTTTGAAGCGTTTGAAATAGAAAAGGCCATAACACTCGGACTTCCTATGGAAAATGAATATTCATGACACGTGCAGACCTTTGTGTTTGTGCATGTCCCAGGTGTAGGAGATGGTAGATGCTGGCTGTTTGTAAATTTTATGCGCAATCCTGTTCATGTGATTTGCATAAGGATACAGCCATGAACAAATACAAAAAAATGATGAATGTTGAAATGTTCTTATACGCAGTTTACGATCAAATGTGGTCTTACACGTTTTGTGAATGATTATTTGTAACCTACGCAGTTAATTGCTATCGACTAATTTGTCAGTTAAAATGCGTGAGACCATGAGCCTCTCATTTGTGCACTTTTGTATGCTTTGTCATTATGGTTACTGATTATTATTTGACTGAAGCCGTCGGTCCCCTCTTTCCCAGGCGGCGATGCCATCCAGCCTGAGCTCGGGCAGCCCCGCCGCGGGCCTGAACGAGGTGCTGGAGAACACGGGCCGGCTCGTCGACAGGCACCTGCAGGACGACCGCTGCTTCCCCGACCTGTCGGAGCTGCTCAACGTGCCCGCGCACAGTAAGGCCATAGGATACGTGCGTGTTTAGCCTCGCGCCTCTTCCTGGCGTCCTTTCCTTGCTCCTTAATCCATCCAATGGAGGATGCAAGCGAAGGACGCGAGGAAGAGATACCAGGACTGAGGAATTGAGGAAATGTGTGTAGGGCGAATGGAATGTCCTTGTTCAGTCAACCGTCAGGTTTAAGCCACATCAGGTGCAGATGTGGAAGATGCAGAGAGGTGGATCCACTGGTCAATCCTTTTATACGTCATGCCTTCCAAAAAAAAATTGTCCGGGAGCCTCCTAGCTCCTCCAAGAAGCATTTAACAGATTGGAATGTCCTTAAATTTGGCAGACCTTGATCGATTTCCAGGTCAGGAGAGGACCAGGCAGACAAGGACGGGTAAAATAAGAGATTGGCATGCGTCCTCCAGCAGTGTTCTAGCTGGCCTCTTGGTCACTTATTTGAGTGGCCTGTTACCTGTAGCACAGCTGCTGTCCGAGGTCCTGTAGGCCTCCCTGACGCAGCTGACCGCAGCCCCCGTGCCCCTCCCACCCCTCCTGCTGTAGCACTTACTTCGTTTTTAACCGTAAGAAAGTGAGCCTTAATGCCTCAAAGATGGAGGCTACGCTAAGAGCTAGGTGTTCATTATTTTCCTGCTAGCAGAGCTAAAGGTAGCCACGCTAGAATGCTGTACGTCCTGCTGAAAAGCCATACAGCATCATTATTATAATTTATTGTTGTGGCGGTGCTCAGTATTGTGTCAGCGGCCAAACTGTCTTCAGAAAATATTGGCAAAGAACTCTTGCAGCATATATAGCTTGCAGAGGCTGGTTAGCTCTGCAAACTCCTGTTAATCTGTAGCTTATGTTGACGCTTCACGTTCCTACTGTGCATGTAAACCCACATGAAACCTCTGGAAATTCTAATGAATCGAGCAGTCCAAAAAACATTTGTCTCATGATTCCTGGAATGTATAGATGTGTGGTTTACACGGACCGTGCTCTGGCTTTCGTCTACAGACATGCCGTCCATCTCGGGGGTGTCGGACATGGACTACCCCCTGCAGGGCCCCGGGCTGCTGTCCGTCCCCAGCCTGGCAGAGCTGAGCTCGGTGCGCCGGGTGCCGCTGCCCCCCGAGCTGGTGGAGCAGTTCAGCCGTATCCTTTTCCCGGCTGGAGGCGTGATCACGTGACCGTTCAGCCCGGCCAGTCGGCTCCTCCGGGCTTCACCCGCAGTGTTAAAGCATCTAGCGCCACGTCAGTTTGGTCACCAAGCTACACCCTGAGCCGACCGGTGGAGGATGGGTCCCCCCCCCCCCCCCCTCTTGAGCCTGGTTCCTTCTGAGGTTTCTTCCCATCTGCCCCAGGGGCTTTTTCCTTGCCACTGTTGCTTTAGGCTTGCTCCTGTGGGGGTTTAGGCCAGGGTTGCCTATAAAGCGTATTGTGACAGTTGTTTGTGAAATGTGCCATATAAATAAATTTTGATTTGATTTGATCAAACCTAGACATCAGTACCTCAGGTGTTCTACTGCAGTGATCTGGCACACTGTGCCACTCAGTGACGACTGTGCAAAGAAATATGCCCTGATATCCCTGTAGAATGTACCGTTTGCTTGTTCCCTCCTCTGTCCCTTTGTTCAAATGACGAAGTTCTGCTTTAAGAATCTATTGTAGTTCACTTTCAGTCCCTTTTATGAATTGAAAAACCTCAAAATCCACCCTGCCAACCATCCTTGCACTCTGCCGAAGGAGGAAATGGAATGTATTTTTGTCTTGAAGGGATGCCGTATCCCACGTTGCCTTTGGGCCAGGTAACCGCCATGGCGGCTGCTCTGACGGGGTGCGGGCACGGGGAGGGGGCGGTGCTGAAATTCAGGGTGTAGCCGGTCCCACGATTCCACGACCGGTCACGGCACTTTAACTCTTCCGAAAAAAGATATGCAGTGCAACTGCATGATGGGAGTTTTCCCCGAGATCAGCCGGGCGTGGCTGACCATCGACAACGACATCTTCATGTGGAATTACGAGGACGGGTGAGTAGAGCAGAGCCGCGGCCTGAACGAATAGGAGCGCTCTGGGTTCTGTAGATAGACACTGTGTGTGAAATGGTCTCCAGTATCCCATAATTCCGCTCTGTCCTGCAGGGGGGACGTGGCCTACTTCGACGGGCTCAGTGAAACTATCCTGTCTGTTGGGCTGGTGAAACCAAAGGCGGGTGAGTAAGGAAGTGTGACACTTCAGGTCCTAATTTTTCACTTTGTGTCGAAGTACAACTGTTAGACTGAAGAAGTGACTCATGGTAGTTCCAAACTGAGGTGTGACCCACTCAATTTCATCTGTAATTTTGTGACAAGAGACTATAGCACACCTATAGTTCAGTTAAGATAAGGTTTAGGGCTACAAAATTAGTTGCCTCTTTAAAAATGAGGTTACATTAACATAAGTAGCAATTCCAATGAAAGGATTCAAATTTCTTGAATTGCCATAACTGGATGGATGCAAAAAATATTCCTTTTGCACTGAATGAATGAGAAATTGTGCAGGTCTGTTTCCATTGTCATTGGGCCCTTAAGTGTTTTTGTGATAAGGTTCTACTCTGCGTGTGTGCCTGTTTATGGGTCACGATGACCCTGCTCTGTACTCATGGCCTGTTCGTCCCGTATCCTCCCCCATCCCCCTGCAGGGATCTTCCAGCCGCACATCCACTTCCTGCTGGTCCTGGCCACCCCCGTGGACGTGGTGATCCTGGGGCTCAGCTTCTCCAAGGCACAGACAGGTGATGTCACACTGCCCCCCCTCCCCCCCCACCCATAGTCCCATACTACACTATCGCTTGTTCTTGCCTGTGCTGTGGTATAAATTGTACAACTTGAATTAAAACCGAAATTCCGTGCTTCAGAAGGAATTCAAATAAAAATCCTGCCCCCCCCCCCCAAACCCCCCCCCCCCCACCAGCAGGACTGAATGACAGCCTGTCTGGAGCCATGCAGCTCCTGCTCAGCTCTGACTGTGCTTGCCCCCCCCCCAGCAGGACTGAACGACAGCCTGTTTGGGACGATGCAGCTCCCGCCCAGTCCTGACTGTGCTTGCCCCAACCCCCCCCCCCCCCCCCCCCCTCCCCTCCCCCCAGCAGGACTGAACGACAGCCTGTTTGGGACGATGCAGCTCCCGCCCAGTCCTGACTGCTTCTCCCCCCCCCTCCCCTCAGCAGGGCTGAACGACAGCCTGTCGGGGGCCATGCAGCTCCTGCCGGACCCGCTGTACTCCATCCCCACGGACAACACCTACCTGCTGGCCGTGGCCTCCACCGAGCTGGGCCGCATCTTCCTGGCGGGCAAGGACGGCTGCCTGTACGAGATCGCCTACCAGGCCGAGGCCGGCTGGTTCAGCCAGCGCTGCCGCAAGATCAACCACTCCAAGAGCAGCCTGTCCTTCCTGGTGCCGTCCGTGCTGCAGTTCTCCTTCTCCGAGGACGGTGAGGCCCGGGGGGTGGGGGGGGGGGACTGGAACATTAATGAGATGTTGGCTGTTTTGAAATTTTAGCAATCAAACCCGGGTCAAATGCGTATTTGTTTTGGATTCAAGTACTTTTCTACGCTTTACTGATCTTGTCTGGTGTATTGGAACGAATGAAATGCTCTCAAAAAATGCAAACCCCACCTTCTGGTCATATTTGCAGGCTCAGTTACACCAGGCAAGATCAATAGAGCACAGATTGGTATTTGAAACCAAAACAAATTTCTATTTGACCCTGGTCTGCTAGCAATATAATAGCATTGGAAATTAGTTTAAAGTTTCCCTACTGGGAATTGGATAAGTGGCTGATGTCTCTCATTGAAAACAGACTCGCTGACGACGACTGTAACGATAATGAGAAGAAATGTTTTGTTTTATCCTACGGGTTTCTGTCTGGCTGCTTTGAGCACTTAACTCGTACAATGCTTCATTGATAAAATTCTGTTAACTTGAAAGTACTTTATGGGATTAATTTCCTGCTAATTTCAGTAACCTTGTCCTTTTGTTTAGCTTTTAGAGATTAAACATGGCTGTCAACAGCGGTTCAAATGAATTAATTGTTACTAATGAAAATGACGTCAGTTTGGGTCGTGAAATGCATGGATTGATATCTTTGGGTCATCGCTGAAAAGGTTTGTGCACATCTGCTCTATAGCGTCTCTATTGTCTTGTTGCCACGCAGACCCCGTCGTCCAGATCGCCATCGACAACTCCCGGAACATCCTCTACACGCGCTCAGAAAATGGCGTTCTGCAGGTACGGGGGGGCTTCTCGTTCTGTCTCTGTGCTTATAGCCGCCCTAGCGCACGGACACACACACGTGTGTTCCTACACGTATGCGCTGCCTGGAGCAGTTCATCCTCTTGGTTTAGTGAAAAAAAATGCTAACTTTCACGCTCTTCTCTGAATTTCTTTTCAATTCTGTGACTAGCCTTGAAAGTTATATTTGGTTTAAAGGTTGTTTAGTGGTTGTTTCTGCCCCCCCCCCCCCCCCACCCCCCCCCAGGTGTATGACCTGGGAGTGGACGGCACTGGGATGAGTCGGGTGGCGGCCATGTCGCTGAATTCCATCGTTGCCGCGGCCGGAAACATCGCCAGGTCCGCGCGCTCCTTCGCCCACAGTGCATTTGGGGTGCCTGGGACATCAGAGAACCTGGAATCTTGCCATGCGAGGCCCCGGGCGCCCCATCCCCCCCCACCCCCACCCCCATTTCGACCCTTCCGGCGTCCCGAGGCGGTCCCCCCGCCACAAGGACGCTCGGCTTCCTGGTTGTGACTCGAAACCGTGTCTCTGTCTCCTCAGGACCATCGACCGCTCCGTGTTCAGGCCCATCGTGCAGATCGCCGTGATCGACCTGTCAGAGTCCTCCGACTGCCAGCTGCTGGCCATCACGCACGCAGGCAAGGGGAGAGGGGACCTGGGGGAAATGGGATGTTTCAGAGTCAAATATGCTGTCCAAGGCTTGAAAATGAAGTGTATTATTTTAATGGCCCGACGGGCTACTCGGTTTTCAAAGCTGCTGGTCTGCAGGACATAACCTCTGCCCCTGTTTTTTATTTTTATGAGTGTCTTGCATTCTGAGATGCTGTATTTATATTTTAACATGAGCAGGTTCAAATGCAGCAGCATTAACAGTTTTAGTAAAAATGTAAAATACATAGTGAAACGCACGGTAATATTGGGTTGTATCTGGAAATAACAGCTTAAAACAAACTTATGTTTAAGGGCTAGATGCTGAAATTATAGCCGATATCATGGCAACCCAGAGGCCCCTCATTTGACAAGCTGCTGATGCTGTAAATTAAGTGAAAGAGAAAGTGGTGTTACATTACTTTGCTTTCTGTATTACGTGAGACGTCCCATATTTAGAACATTGGAGTATATTCCATTTCTATGAGTGGAGAGAGGGGAAAAAGGCTAAAATTAGATGTTGTTCTCATGTTATTATTTTGAGTTCGTGGCCCTAAGCCTGCTCTCCCTGTCGCTCTGGGTGTGCAGGGGTTCGCCTGTACTTCAGCACCATCCCCTTCCCTGTCCCGAACGCCAAACATGCCATGGCCCGGCCCAGCCTGCTGGCCCTGGTGCACGTTCGCCTGCCGCCCGGCTTCTCCGCCTCCTCCACCATGCAGAAGCCCGCCAAGATCCACAAGGCCTTGTACAGCAAAGGTGGGTAGAACACTCGGCTCACACCGCGTTACTCACTACCAGAGCTATGGAGCTTTACGGGGTGTGAGCGAAGCTTGATGTTTGTCAAAATGGACGACATCTAGAAGCGTCTCTGCTCCTGCCATGTTGAGTAGGTAGCTCTGTTCGAAGGTAAAGATACGCCTGTTCTTTTGATGCCCGTGCTTATCTCCCTGTGCTTATTGGGCCAGTCCTGATTACATTCCCATTGCTTTGTCTGGTCTCCCCCTCGTAGGAGTTTTGCTGATGGCAGCTTCCGAAACGGAGGACAGTGACGTTCTGTGGTGCATCAACCACGACTCCTTTCCCTTTAAGAAACCCCTCATGGAGGCTCAGGTAGGAGCCCTACTCACTACCAGTGTGCTTAATGTTAACTTTCCTCACGCTGAGCATTATACACCATACGCATACATTGTGCATACACCTGTAACATGGCTAGCTTGCATGCTAAGAATTTATCTTGGTTAACGATTTGCAAATTGCAACGTAAGTTTTTATCCTGTATGCTCATGTAAAATCCAGTTTCAGGTGTTTCATTCAGGCATTTACTATCCTACACTTTTCCTGGTTTGTTGCTTAATTTTAATGTAGACAGAAAAGTTTAAACCACTTTTTGAACTGGAGGAACTTAATGGGGAGTATGTTGTTCTTTTATAATTATTGCTTTATTACTTCCCTGCAGATGACAATGAACATAGACGGCCACTCCTGGTGTCTGTGCGCTATTGAGGAGGAGAAAGCATCCAAAATCTCCACCCCCCTCAACAAGGACCTTATTCCCCTCACGGACTCCCCCGTGGTCGTCCAGCAGCACAACGTCCCGCCACAGAAGTTTGTCCTCCTCTCTGCTAAGGTGCAGTTTGCTTCTTCTGAAATTTCCCTCTCGAGCTCTCCCCTCCTCTCTGAGCAGTAGCTGGGCGGCAGTGTAGTGTAATGGGTAAGGAGCTGGTCTTGTAACCTAAAGGTCACAGGTTCGATTCCCCAGTAGGACACTGCCATTGTACCCTTGAGCAAGGTACTTAACCTGCAGTGCTTCAGTATATACCCAGCTGTATAAATGGGTGCAGTGTAAATGCTACGTAAAAGGTTGTGTAAGTCGCACTGAATAAGAGCGTTTGCTACGTGCCTGTATTTGAATGAGCTGCTGTCTCATATTTGTTCGTTTCTGTGAATGATCGGGTTTCCTTCCTTCGCAGGGGAGTCACATCTTTCACAAGCTGCGGCCGGTGGACCAGCTGCGCCACCTGCTGGTCAGCAGCGCCAGCGGGGAGGGCGAAGAGATCGAGCGATTCTTCAAATTGCACCGGGTGAGAAGTCCTGCCTGGCCAATGACAAGTTTCTGGGATTGATGGGGGTTAAAGGTCACTGGGTACTGTGGCTGGAAGGAAGCTGAGATGGGAAAGTTAGGGATAGTTAGGGTTTCCCAATACAAGTGGAAGGTAAATGGGCTCGAGTGGATATACAGTGTACATATGGAGGCTGTGTTTAAACTTGATGTTCACCGTTTAGTGTCCACATTTATCAGAGAATTGGTCTGATGAATCAGTGGGAGTGTCTGCAATCAGAGAGAGTGTCTGAGGTCTGAGGAAGTGTGTGAGATCAGTCTGTGGTCAGACTGTGTTCGAGATGCTTATTACAGTACTTGATGTCTTTGGATGTGCTCTCAGCCTACCTCATGTCAGAATACTACCCTGACAGCTCCTGCGCTCACTCCTCTCCCCCCCCCCCCCCCCCTCTCAGGAGGACCAGGCCTGTGCCACGGCGCTGATCCTGGCCTGCTCCAGCGCCGCCAGCGACAGGGAGGTGTCCATTTGGGCCACCCGGGCCTTCTTCAGGTCAGTGCACTGCAAAGTATGCAAGAGGTTCTTCTAAAGGAGGGAACTAGGGTGCGCATTGTCCAAGCACCCTTGTGTGACTCCTATCAACACTGCAGACCATAAGCACTTTCAAGAGCACGCTTAGAAGATTACAAACGGGATCTTTTATTTTCCTGCGACTGAGTGCAGTATTTGCATTTTCATTGTAAGGTTTAAATGTAGAATCGCCGTGCTTTAGTGTAAGTATTTTACATATGTAAATGGACTTTTCCAGTAGACATTTGAAGATGCTGGATCTTTAGAATACAGATTTCACTTCTGCACTTGGTCTCCCACAGCCACATTTTGAAGGTTTCTTGAGAACTCCCTGCTTGTTTATCTTTGACCTGTGTGTAAAACCCTCTACAAGTGTGCACTCCCTGTGACCTCTGACCTGTGTGTAAAGCCCTCTACAAGTGTGCACTTCCTGCGACCTCTGACCTGTGTGTGTGTGCCGTAGGTATGGCGGAGAGGCACAGATGCGCTTCCCCTCGGCCCTGTCGGCTCCCAGCAATTTGGGGCCCCTCCTGGGCTCCCCTGTCCCAGGTGAGGTTTTGGAATCGGCCTTTTCCTTGTCCAGTTTCTGTTTTGTGTAACTGCGTCAAGCCACACAGTACTTCACAGTGGACATTTTTCTGAGCAGATTATATGTACACTTTACGAGAACATGTTCTGGCTGGTACTCTCTGGTTTTTGGTTTTTCAGCGGCTAGTGGAAACAGCTACGCGGCCGAATGTACTGTAATTGTGCGCTTGTTAGGTTTGTTTGCTCACGGCCGCTGACATTCAGTGATTGATATGCAGGTTCTGATGTGAGCATTTGAAATTTGCTTTAATTCATCATTGTGTCATCGAAAACTCATCTGTTGTTTTTGGATGCGAAGCACCTCATTGACCTGGCTTGTCACTCATGCACCCACTCACCGATCCGCCCACCTACCCAGCTACCTAACCCACCCACTCACCTTTTCACCTACCCACCTTTAGCAGGCTGAAGTCTCTCCACCAGGGGGCGCTGTTTGCACTCGTTGCTTCACTCTGTGTGTCCTTGTGTGTCGTTCTTAATTGTAGGATCCCCGATGCCTGTAGGTAGTCCCCTTCCTAACGCCAGTTTCCTAGCCACGCCCATGCCAGGTAATATCCTCCTTCCCCACCCTCCTTTTTCCCCTCTCATCAATGTTTGGTTAAACGTTTAGCAAACATCTCCTCCTTAGCCGTGTAATAATGAAAAAGCTGAGGTAGCCCTCTTATTCAGACGTACATTTTGACGTTTTTTTTTTCTTTCTTCCCTCCCTCAGGAGTGATGCCTCCCAGCGTGTCCACGCCCTTCCTCCCTCCCTCTGCGCTGCCCCCTGGTGGCGGTCCAATGGCGGTGTCCTCGGGCCCGGAGGTGGTGTTCTCTGGCAAGCACAACAGCATCTGCATCTACTTCACACGCATCCTGGGGTGAGGCTCCCGCTGAAAGATCACGCGGAAGTGTTCTGCTTCTGGACTGTCTCACAAGCGGACATTTAAACAGGGTTATTTAAATGCGCCCAGGGGCGATTGTGTAGAATTCGTAAAAAAACCTGTAACATGTCCAGATATTTTACATTTTCAAATGGTAATTTTATCAACTATGCATGAGCATTTGGGGAAAATTCTTTAAACATTTATGTTTTGAAATGTTGGGTTATTAAACGTGTATCACAATTTTAATTGCTGTCATTTGATTAATTATGGGTTTTCATTTTATGGGTTTTCATTTTAGAATTATGGGTTTTATTCTAGTTTCTCACAGTTTTACATTTGAAGCCAAATTAATGTTTTTCAGAATTAATTTGTCATCGCTTGAAAAAAATAAAAAAATAAATAATTTAATTGTTCTTGAATTTCGATGTAATTTTTAATTGGCTGGACTTTCAGGAAAGAAACACACCCATTGTAGGAGTAGCTAAAACCAGTTTGCTTTCCTAAGTTGCCTGCAGAAAACCTGAAACTTAAAATGTGTTCTTGGCTGATCTGTCACAGGAACATTCTGGATGGGAGTCTGGCTGTGGAGAAGGCTGTCAGTAAAGGAAATCAGGTTGTCAGCGTGGTGAGTAGCATCCATGTTAGAGTATGTCAGTGCAGTATGTGTCAATCAGACCTTTTTTTGATATATTTACCCATGCACATCAATATATTTGGACATGGAAATTTCAGATTCCTCCTACAAGATACAGGAGCTAAAGTTAGCTGCATAGCTAGCATAGATATGCTAGCTAGACATGGATTTTGTTCGGCTTGGTATGTACCTAAATGTACTGCAACAACACTACCGGCAACACACACTATACCTGGCAAATTAAACATGCCGTTTGGCAGCTGTGCTCAAGGTGGCGAGGCATCTTCCACGATGCAAGCTTTTCAGGCTCATACGTATATGTCCTCACCATAGAATTATTACCGGCACTGCTTTCCGCCATGATAACTAGCTACTAGCCACATCGGCTGCAGTGAAGTGTATCGCATTTGTGATGTCTTTAACTAATTTGCATATCAATGAAAAGCTCCCACCATCCTGTACACCGGGCTCGATCACTTTAAAGGTCCCATTTTTTACGGGATAGATTATTACCCGTCCATCTCCGACCCATCAGGTATTCACAGGTATTCACCTTCTCAATAAAATTTCAACTCTTTTGAAGGTGAAGAGAGATGTGCCAATTAAAGATTAACTCTTGAAAGCGGAGAGTGATATTCACATTGAAGCTTCTTTTGGGAGCAGAGAGTGATGTGCCAATTGAAGGTTAACTCTTGAAAGCAGGGAGTGAAGCGTAGGTTTTTTTTGGAAGGGGACAGTGAAGCGACAGTTAAAGTTTAGTTTGAAAGCAGAGAGTGATGTGTCCGTTATAGGTTATTTTGAAAGCAGAGAGTGATGTGCCTGGGTGTGCTCCTCAGATGGAGAGCACGGTCAGCTCGGCTGACCTGCAGGAGGTGCTGTTGGAGCTGCGGGGGCTGAAGGACTTCCTGGATAAGAACTCCCAGTTCAGCCCCTCCTCCCTGGGCTCTGCCAGGTGGGAACTGCCATTCATGGATTTGTTGTTTGTCGCTGTGTTTTTCCTACCTTTGCAATGATGTCATGCCCAGCTCCTCACAGCACTGATCTCTGTGCAGTACTGCTCAGGCTATCCCAAAGTGCTCAGTGAGAGTCCTCAATCATTAATAGCTAGCTTTGTGGCTGTTAAAAACAGAAGACTGCACTGAAGTTGAGTAATTCGGAATTTGCATTACAGCACCGTGGCTTCTGTGTGTCCTGATATCGCAGTATCAAGATTGCGCTTTGAGCTGGTTAGCCGGCTAGCTAATGTTAAGATCATTAGCTGGCCACTTGCAGTTGCTGGGCAGACAGCAGATGCTGTATGAACCATTCAGCAAGGCTTCCGGAGTCCCTCAGGGCCCCAGTGAGGGTCCATCTTCCATTCCGGGGCGGTGTTTAGGGCTTGGGTACAGGGTGGAGCGCATCCGTTAAAGCTGGCTTCCTGTGTCCTGCAGCTTCAGCTCACCGGGCAACCTGCAGCAGAGGCTTCTGGGATTCATGCGCCCGGAGAGGGGCGGCTCCCAGCAGGTCCAGCAAGAGCTGCAGAGGAAGTACCACAGTGAGTCTGTGTGTGTGTGTGTGAGAGTGTGTGTATGTGTGAGTGAGTGAGTGAGTGCGTGCTCCTGTGTGTGACGTATATGAGTAGTATTGTCCTCTTCATTCTCTCCCTGTCTCTCTCTCTCTCCCCAGCTGAGGCTCAGGCGTATGAGAAGGTCTCTCTGCAGGGGATCCAGCAGCTGGTGCATCGGTCCTGCCAGACCCTGGCCCTGTGGAAGCTGCTCTGTGATCATCAGTTCAGCCTGATTCTGGCTGAGCTGCCAAAGGTTTGTCTGCGCGCCCCATTTTCTGACAGTGGCTTGCACTGCGATTCTCTGTGTCATGTGATCTAGTGCCCCGCCTTCTCGTGTCCTTTTTGTCTTATTTGAGTTTTACTACCTTTCCTGCTCTGTGTCCCTCTATGCGTCTATGTGCTCCTCTCTGCATCTCTCTGTCTCTCTGTGTCCTTCTCTGTGTCGCTGTGTCTCTGTGTCTTTACCATGTGCACTGACCTTAACCATTTGATGCGTCTCAATGTTTCCCTATCCTGTGCTCCAGGGATGTGCTTTCGCCGTGTCAGCATGTTGTTTGTTGAAGCCAGTTCATATCGGCGCCCTATAAAAATGAGCGTTTCGCCCTTCTGTTTGCTCTCTAAGCACGTTTTGCACGTTTTTCCCTTCTGTGGTTTATTAGTGTTTCTCTGACCCCCACCCCCCTCCTGCAGGAGTTCCAGGAGCAGGTGAAGGGCAGCAGCTTTAAGGACGTGGTGATCCACGGGCGGGAGCTGACCGGGGCGCTCATCACGGCGCTCATCAACGTCTACATCAAGGACAGCGCCTCGGTGGACGCCATCAGCGGGCACCTGCGCGAGATCTGCCCCGTGCTGTACAGCAGCGAGGACAGCGTCTGCTCCAAGGTCCGCCGCCGCCACAGACCTGCAAACATGCGTCTGACTGTTAGGGACCATTCCCAGTGGGGTCACATCTCTCAGTGTATGGGTGTACTGTGTACGAGTCGGTGCATACCACTTGACCTTGCTTTGGACTTATATTATATTTGGGCTTCCCAAATCTAAGCAGGAAAATCGTTGTTACTTTTTTTAAAGAAGTTTGGGGGTTGTCAGTAACACTGGAGTGCTGATATTCCCTGGGTAAATTTGATTAATGAAATTAATTGAATCCAGACTGTGCCAGTGCTGACTGTGCTCAGCAGCTCAGTAGGGTCTCATGATTGGTTGTGACATTGCCCATGGAGGGAGGTGTTCAGTTGGCAGGGATGTACCCATGTCATGCCTCCTGGGAGAAAATAAAAATGGGGGATAAAATGAGAAAATGAAATGAGTGATGTGTTCATGCCCCGCCCCCTTTCCCCCCGCAGGCTAACGAGCTGCTGCAGAGCTCCAGGCAGCTGCAGCACAAAGTGGAGCGGGAGCGCACGCTCAGAGAGTCCCTGCGCCTCTATCAGCAGATCAGCCACCACACCGACCTGCCGCTGGTCTGCGCGCAGTACCGCCAAGGTAAGAGAGGGGGCGCCCTGGACCCGCCTAAAAGCCCTCCCTTTTCTATGCATTCCACTGCCTTCACTTTAGTCCCTCCTGGAATTTGCATTTCAGGATTTGCATTCTCTGCTTGCGCCAGACCTGGGTCAAATATGTATTTGTTTTGGATTCAAATACTTTTCTACACTTTACTGATCTTGTCTGTTGTATTGGAACCAATGAAATACTCTCAGAAAGTGCAAACCCCACCTGGTGATATTGGCAGGCTCAGTTACACCAGGCAAGATCAATAGAGCACAGAAAAGTATTTAAATCCAAAAAAAATACGTATTTGACCCAGGTCTGGCTTGCGCATTTGCCCTTTGTGCCTGGGCTGTTGCGCCACCTGCTTGGCAGTAAGTTTTGAATGTGGGCTATTTCTGAGCTGCAGTTAACTGTTCCTCTCTGGCTGACTCTGGCCTTGTCCCTCAGTGCGGTTCTATGAGGGCGTGGTGGAGCTCTGTCTGATGGCCGCTGATAAGAAGGACCCTCAGGGACTGGGGCTGCACTTCTACAAGAACGGGGAGCCTGAGGAGGATGTGCCAGGACAGCAGTCCTTCCAGGAGAGGTTGGTTTTTATTTATTCATTCGTTTGTTCGTTCATTTGTGCCCAATGTGAGGCAGAACATGTCCAAATCTCACCCTAATTTGCAATGTCCAGTTAGCTCTTTGCTACCACAGCCGTGTTCATGTATGTTCGCTCGCTGCTGGTTTGGGAGAGAAAAGACATCTGCACTTCTCCTCTCAAACACATGGTGGCGCCAGTGTTTATTTCTGATGTACATGTGAAGCCACCCCTGCCATCTACACTGAAACTGAGGCTTTTATCTGTGTAATCTCCTGCCCTAGGCTGTCCAGCTATAAGTGCATCACAGACACCATGCAGGAGCTGGTGAACCAGAGCAAGGCTGCGCCTCAATCTCCCAGCGTCCCCAAGCAGCCAGGGCCGCCCGTCCTGACCTCTGACCCCAACATGCTGAGCAATGAGGATGCTGCTGCCCACGTGAGTGTCGCACAGAGGGGGTGATGATATAACAGACTGCTGCTGCCATTAAAAGCCTGTGCCAGAGGTGCTAAGCACTAAATGTACACTGACTATTCCAAACTAGAACCATAATACATGGTGTGTGTGTAAAGCACCACAATAACATAGCAACACACCATTCCAATTCAAGAAGATGTGTTTTTGGGGGGTTAACTGCTAAGAATTCTGAGCATAGCTTTAAGTAAGATCATGTGTTCTTTAGTGAGAGTGAGAACTTCTCTACTGGCCTCGCTGGCTGGCTCTGTCCCAGTGCTCATGGTTGTCTTTTGGTGTTTGTGTGTTGTGGTGCAGTTTGAGCAGGTGATCAGCCTGGCACAGAGGTCTCAGGACGAGCTCTTCCACATAGCTCTGTGCAACTGGCTCATCCAGGCCGACCTCACCGACAAGCTGCTGGAGGTAAGGCTGGGCAAGGGAAGGATCCGCCATTTTCACAGGCATCCATTCTCTGAAGTTACGTCCCAGAATGGATGAGCACAGGAAATGAAGGGTCCTTCTTCAAATGAAATTCAGGATATTACAAATTTACCCTGGCAGAATAAGCCCTAAGTCTCTGTCATTTATCTAAATGGCAATTCCTTTACTCTCTTCTGGATAATCACCATCTACTCTCACTATCACTACCAGGCTGCAGTGTAGTTTAATGGGTAAGGTGCTGGCCTTGTAACCTAAAGGTTCAATTCCTGTGTAGGACACTGCTGTTGTACCTTTGAGCAAGGTACATAACCTGCATTGCTTCAGTATATATCCAGCTGTGTAAATGGATTCAATGTTAATGCTAAAAGTTCTGTAAGTCGCTCTGGATAAGATAAATTTCTATAATGTAATGTAATCTAGCTAGCTGTTATTAAATAGAGGATAGATTCTTTATCCACAATAAGCCTGACTTGACGAGCGTTTAATTTAACTGGTACGTTTGGTTAATTCAGGAGTGCAGTGACGACTTTAAGGTGTACCTGAGCGTTAATGCGGCTTCCTCACCTGTGACCCAGGTAAATTCTCTGTTCCTGGAGGAGCACCTGATGCACATGATCAAGCAGAACCAGAACAAAGTGCGCAACATGGACCTGCTGTGGCGCTACTACGAGAAGAACCGCAGCTTCAGCAAAGCAGCGCACGTCTTAGCGCGGCTAGCGGATATGCACAGGTATTCATGCTTTAGCGCGGCTAGCGGATATGCACAGGTATTCATGCTTTAGCGCGGCTAGCTGATACGCACAGGTACACATGCTTTAGCACGGCTAGCAGATATGCACAGGTACACATGCTTTAGCGCGGCTAGCTTATGTGCACAGGTACACATGCTTTAGCACGGCTAGCTGATACGCACAGGTACACATGCTTTAGCACGGCTAGCTGATACGCACAGGTACACATGCTTTAGCACGGCTAGCAGATATGCACAGGTACACATGCTTTAGCGGCTAGCTTATGTGCACAGGTACACATGCTTTAGCACGGCTAGCTGATACGCACAGGTACACATGCTTTAGCACGGCTAGCTGATACGCACAGGTACACATGCTTTAGCACGGCTAGCAGATATGCACAGGTACACATGCTTTAGCGCGGCTAGCTTATGTGCACAGGTACACATGCTTTAGCACGGCTAGCTGATACGCACAGGTACACATGCTTTAGCACGGCTAGCTGATACGCACAGGTACACATGCTTTAGCACGGCTAGCAGATATGCACAGGTATTCATGCTTTAGCGCGGCTAGCTTATGTGCACAGGTATTCATGCTTTAGCGCGGCTAGCTTATGTGCACAGGTACACATGCTTTAGCACGGCTAGCTGATACGCACAGGTACACATGCTTTAGCACGGCTAGCAGATATGCACAGGTACACATGCTTTAGCACGGCTAGCTTATGTGCACAGGTACACGTTTTAGTATGACTACCTGATATGCACAGGTACACATGCTTCAGCGCACATCCTGTGGTTCCTAGTCCAGTCGGAGTGTGACAAGCTTCAGGCTTGTCCAGTAAGACTCCTCCCCCCTCTCCTCCCAGCACGGAGATCTCCCTGAAGCAGCGGCTGGAGTACATTTCCCGGGCCATTCTGTCAGCCAAGAGCTCCTCCTGCACCTCCGCCCAGGGGCCCGACGGGGAGTTCCTGCACGAGCTGGAGGAGAAGATGGAGGTGGGGAATCTTTTTGGGGGTGACCCAAGGTTTCATCAGCGTGGTGTGAAACTCTGGAGCACGTTGACTGAGCCCTGCTGGCTGTTTCTGTTTGTGTGGGTCAGGTGGTGCGGATCCAGATGCAGATACAGGACACGCTGAGCCGGCAGTACTCCTATCATCCCTCCGTGCAGACGGCCATTTCCCAGCTGGACTCTGAGCTCATGGACATCACCAAGGTAACCGTGCAGCAGTGCTCCATTTTCCAAATGGTGCTGTGTCATGTTACTTTTGTTAGAGCCTGTTTACACTTGTATTTTTATTTATTTATTTATTTACTTACTTACTTACTTACTTACTTAACTTACTTACTTTACTTACTTACTTTTTAATTTTCTGCCTATCCCTGGGTTGTAAATGTCCAATTTCCTTCCCCCTCGGGTATGTCCACCTGTCTGCAACCACAGCCGCGTCCCACGCGTGAACCCACCCGGCCAGTTCGGGAGAATTGAAACGTCCCCTTGGTTCTCTTCTTGTCCAGATTCGGACCGAGGCCACGAGGCTCATCCATGCACCACAACGTGGTGCCTTAACGGAATGAGCCACCCAGCAGCCTCCTGCACTCATCTTTTTATCTGACATCTATCGTATTTCTTCATAGACCCAATATGTACTGCATTAGTTTGTGGGTTAAAAGCCAGAAGTTGGATCTGGTTGCAGATCCACTTTGACTTTATTTTGCATCTGTTTCAGCTGGTATCCGATATGAATGCAAATACTCTATTATAAGTCTCCTGCAGACCTGGGTCAGATACGTATTTGTTTTGTAACTGAGCCTGCCAATATGACTAGAAGGCGGAGTTTGCTCTTTTTTGTTTAATTGGTTCCAATACGCCAGACAAGATCAGTAAAGGGTAGAAAAGTATTTGAATCCAAAACAAATACGTATGCCACCCAGGTCTGATCTCCTGTCACCAGCATTCAACTGACAAATAATATCCCATAATAAGCATGCTGGAGTCCCAGTCCCAGACCTTCTGTAGAAGCTGGTCTGATGTAACGCTGAGCACAGTAGCTATGAGGAACGCCATTTAGCCCTAAACCTGACACGCTGAACCGAACATGCAGCACAGTAAAAACGTGAGTGTAAACAGACACAGTCGCGTGTTAAAGGACGTACGGGTATCCAGTGTAAACGGGCACATCTGTTCTCCCCGCCCCTCCCTCAGCTTTATGGCGAGTTTGCGGATCACTTCAGGCTGTCGGAGAGCAAGCTGGCCATCATCCACTGCGCCGGGCACTCCGACCCCATCCTGGTGCACGCGCTCTGGCAGGAGATCATGGAGAAAGGTCAGTGCTCTATGCTTAACTGTCTGTTCCCTGATTTATCATTCAAATTTATGACATCACATTTGCTGAGAGTTGATTTAAAGAAAAAATAATTTTTACATTTGAGATGCATTGAAAATATCTGTGATAATAAAAACAATCTTTCCGTTTTTTTAATAGTTTTTTAAAATTATTTTATTAATAGCTTTATTATGCTGAATTGGAAATATTTTTTGATGGTTATGAAACGGTAACTGAATGAGTGCTGTACTTTACTGTGCGTGTGCATCTGTGTCTGTGTATGTGTGTGTGTGCGTATGCACGTGTGTGTGTGTGTGTGTGTGTGTGTGTCTGTACCGCAGAGCTGAGTGACAGTGTAGCGATGAGCCCGGCTGACCGCATGCGGGCGCTGAGCCTGAAGCTGGTGTCCCTGGGGAAGATCTACGCTGGCACACCGCGCTACTTCCCCCTGGGTGAGTCGGCACTTCCCCCCCCGTTGACGCGTGTGAGACTGTGTGCGTGTGCGCGCCAGCGTTCGCCTGACGCGCGTGTGTGTTTGTCTGTGGATTCTGATGTACTCAGATGGCCCTTTTGTGTTCCTGCTCAACACCGCAAGCCTGTTGAAACATGCCTGACCCTGGGCTGTCGTTAATGAGCCGTCCCTGGGTTGTGGTATAAAGCGATACTAGACAACATACTGCCGAAACAGGCTGCAGCTTTGCTCTGAATGTGACAAAATTCAATGTCCCAATCAAGAATATCTCTGTGAAATCCCATTCTCGAATAAAGAGCCTTTAATCAATTCAATTTTCAATTAGACTTTCAAGTATTGAGAAGCTGGCTGAGTTTACTCCTTGCTCTGTGAGTTGCTGGAGCGCGCTGCTCTCTGCTTGTTCTGATTGCTCGCTTGTTCTCTCCTACGGCCACGCTTGCAGAGTTCCTGGTGAAGTTCCTGGAGCAGGAGGTGTGCCGTCTCAACTGGGACGTGGGCTTCGTCACCTACACCATGCAGGAGATCGGGGTGCAGCTGCCCGGCCTGCTGGAAGTGTACGACCAGCTCTTCAAGACGCGGGTACGGACGGGCTTCAGGCGAAACAAGCCTGCGCTGTGCATGTGTGCGTGGATTAACAAAAATGTGTTGTGTTTCCCCGAGTGAACTCTATACGTGTTATTTTTATTCAGTCTGTACTAAATTATTAATGTCATGAAGGAAACTGATGACAAAATTCATAAAACAAGTGTAAACTGACGCAGCATTAATGTGTTCAACCCCACAGAGTTGGGGTCAATTTGCGTAATATGGAGCCCTGCCTCTGGGTCATATCTGAGTTCACATGGGCCCCTGCGTAATATGGAGCCTTGCCTCTGGGTCATATCTGAGTTCACATGGGCCCCTGCGTAATATGGAGCCTTGCCTCTGGGTCATATCTGAGGTCACATGGGCCCCTGCGTAATATGGAGCCCTGCCTCTGGGTCATATCTGAGTTCACATGGGCCCCTGCGTAATATGGAGCCTTGCCTCTGGGTCATATCTGAGTTCACATGGGCCCCTGCGTAATATGGAGCCCTGCCTCTGGGTCATATCTGAGTTCACATGGGCCCCTGCGTAATATGGAGCCCTGCCTCTGGTTCGTTGTTGCAGGATCCGTGCTGGCAGCGCCTGAAGAAGCCCCTTCACCTGGTGGAGTGCATCCATGTGCTGCTCTCGGGGTACGTGGAGGACCCCAGCCGCGTGCCCAGCTACGACAGGTGACCCTCCGAGCCCCCCCCCCCTCTCTCTCTCTGTCTCCCTGTCTCTCTCTCTCTCTCTCTCTCTCCCTCTGTGTCTCTCTGTCTCTCTCCTCTCTCTCTCTCTCTCTCTCTCTCTCTCTGTCTCTCCCTCTCCCTCTCTCTCTCCCTCTCTCTCTCTCTGTCTCTCTCTCTCTCTCTCTCTCTCTCTCTCTGTCTCTGTCTCTGTCTCCCTCTATCTCTCTCTCTCTCCCTCTATCTCTCTCTCTCTCGTCTTCTCCGCCGCGGTCCTGAACCGCGCGGGAGTTTGACCGCCGCCCCCGTGTCTCTCCTCTTCTGCACGCAGGCGAAGGTTCACCAACGTGTGCCTGGACAACATCTGCGGCTACCTGGTGGAGCTGCAGTCCCTGAGCCCCAGCGCCTCCCTGCAGCACATCATCAACAACTTCAAGTCCCTGCAGGCCAAGCTGGAGAAGGTGCACTGAGGCTGACGGCCGTGTGACAGGGGAGGCCTCGTTTCGGAAGTCTCCTTTGAAGATTCCTCACTAGCCAAGCACATACGAGAGGCCTCGTGTCCAGCTAGCCTGCACGTACGCTAGCACTCACAATTGCCCTTTATGACGCATCAGCGTTAGCCGGGCTAGCACGTCCTTGTTTATAGATTGGGTTACTAATGGGTGCTTTTCTGGTGCATGCTGCTGAACTGTCTCTATGTTGACTGGCAGGAGGACGTGGCACTGCCCTACTTAATGTCCCGTTTGTGTTTCTCATGAAATGTATAAAGAACATGCAGATTTGTACGAGACTTGAAACTCGATAGGCCTTTTATGTTTTTAACGTACACCTGATTTTGAGTGTGTACCCAACACTGAACAACCGTGCAGACTCAACTACCACCTCAAAAATATGTGATTCAGTCTACTACTTGCTGTGCTTGGAAAACCATTTTGTTGTAACAGGTAAAAAAATAACCAGGAGAGAAAGCAGAAGAGCGTTTTTGTCAGGGTCAAGTAAAAGCCCTGGTGAATGATTTTATAAAAAGCATGCCTATCCCAAAGCATCAGCATTCTTTATGTATTTAATTTTTGTTTGCATGGACATACGCCACTGGTAGGTTTAAAGGGCTATCGTTAGTATATTCTCAGTTTGCCTCCTCAAGGGTTAAAATATGTAAATTATTTTTATATATGCAAAGATTAAGAAAAAAAAACGAAGCTCAATTTGACATGAACTGAAGTAGTGTCAGGATACTCTTTGTGGAAGAACACAGGGCTGGGGCCTAGGTCATTCATAACGTACCTGCATTGGCACAATGCTCTCCAGGAGCTTTGCTTTGTCTCAGCTGTGGTCCTGCTGTCTCCAGTCCAGTGGACCTTCGTGTTAACGGGAACTAGCAGCTCGTTTGACGTTTCTCCATTGGTCAGAGAGCAAGCGTGTGCTCTGGAGAAGCACCCAGTCCTCCGTGATGTTAAGGCTTCAGTGTACCACTGAATCTGAAGAGTCTCGGTCTTTGTTGATAGTTTTTTGAATCAGCGGCACTTTCAATTCTTGATAGAAGTGTGCTGCATTCCACCTCCATCTTGTCTTATCTTGAGTTCTTTTTTGGCGTTTCATTCTAAGCCAGGAATTTACTTGTTAAATTAAGAATTTAAATTTACTTGGATTAAAATGCGTTCCTCGCTTAACTGAATAGTGTTTGGCCATCGCCAAATGTAGTATTCGGTCAAGTGGTAAATGAATAAAGGTTATCTGCTTTACATAAACCTTTTTTTCAGTTTTGTATTGTATTCTTGTATTTTTTATATAGATTATTTGTAGAAAATCTGAATAATAAAAAACATAAATCTACAAACTTGTGTCTTATTTTTTTATTTTTGTTTTTTTTTTTACAAAGAAAGATAATTTATGAAGCCAAAAAAGCAGGGAAATTCAGGTGCCTTGGCATTGTACTCCTCATTTACCCTGGATATTACAGGCTGCAGTTATCTTGCAGGCTCCAAGTTACAGGAGTATATTTGGAGGAGTGTTGGCAGCCACTTCTGCCCTCATGTTTTAACTCATTTTTTACATTTTAACCAGACCTGGGTCAAATACGTATTTGTTTTGGATTCTAATACATTTCTAAGCTTGGCTGAACTTGTCTGTCATATTGGAAGCAATGAAATACTCTCAAAAAGTGCAAACCCTGTCTTCTGGTCATATTGGCAGGCTGAATTACACCAGGCAAGATCAACAGAGCTCAGAAAACTATTTGAACCCAAAACAAATACATTTTTGACCCATGTCTGACTTTAACACATTCAGCAATCCCCAACAGATATTTTCATTTGTTACAATTTTTACAAGTTTAAAAATTTTTTTTAATTTTATTCCATTGGTCTTGTTTTCCGGCTGTTTACCTAGACAACCTCCTGGTGAAATTATCTGAATAAAAACTTATGTTTTTTTGGCACGTTTATATTTTAATGTATTCTTTTGAGGAATGGCGCTAAATGAAAGCACAACATCTTTATAAAGCAATTTGTGCCTTTAACAAGCTTAGCAATTCTGGTCTGAATGTTTGGCTGGAATGCACACATGAGTTTTACTTTAAAAAAAAAAAAAGTACTATATTTAACATATGGAATTGTCTTGGAGCCAGTGTTTGACCATTGATCAAAACCCATCTTAACTTTTTCCTGCCTGTGTAACAATAATGTCAAAACAGCGTGAGTGCTGGTTTAAACAACTTGCGATTATTTAATTGATTCCGGATGCTTCTCTCGGCCTGTGTTAACATGTCGTCTAATGAAACATGATTGCACCTTTGAGATGGTCTGAGATTACACTAAATTCAGCCCTTTTATAATTGCACTTATAATTGGAGACCAGGGACATGCAGCTAAGCAAAGTTTACTCCTTGAGAGATGAAGCCGTGTTTGTGATAATTTTGTTGGTCAAATTGCAAATCTCCAGCATCGTCTAGTAACCAGATACCTGTACACTATTGTTTTATTAGTAAAAGCGATTTATTTTCAATACAAACGTGAACATATATGTGTTGAGAGGTACTGGCAGTTGTAAAAGTAATTATAATTTGGCACCAGGATATTGTATGTTATACACGTCTAACAGTGAATTGTAGCGTCGCTAACATGTTGACAACTTGATAGATACATACATTTACAAATCAGAAAGAGGGGGCCCTTCGTAAAATACGAGCTTCAAGCACATTAAGCCAAAAAAGAGTCAGGTATTTATTTATTTATTTGCCAGCATTTATTTATTTGAAAATACATTTATTTTTGCACCTACTTGTACTCTACTGGGTATGTGCTATCATATAGGGTTAGTCTATGGATCCATTGATGTCATTCATAGGATTTTATATTAATGTGTGTGGGGTTTCTCCCCTCAGGAGATGTATGAATTTTAAAATGCATTTCATATGTAGGTATGCATTTTGGCTTTAAAGCGTTAATGGTAAGTGAAAAAAATCATAATCAATTGCTGTTGCTGAATTGAAAATACAAAATATTGCTATAGAACACGTGTTGGTTTAAATCTATGGAATCTTAAGTTGAGAGAAACGTGTATTACTAATAATTACAACCAAAGTAATAATTTAAATAATTTTATTGTGCTATGCCAGATAAAATGTCACCAAAAATTTACCTTTTGATTTTTCACAGGCTAACAGTACTAATACAGTCACACGGTTTAAAAAAATAATCATCCTCCGAATGACATGAATCTTCATATTAGCCCAAACGTATTGGCAAGGCGAGGGCGACCGGTTCTCCATTACCGTCTGCAGGAGCAGGACAGCTTCTTGACGCCGTACAGGAAGATGTAGGGGATGATGCAGGTGTAGGACGCCGCGATGTAGCTGGCCACCTCCACCACGAGCGAGGACCTCTTGACGTTGCTGGTGATGCGGAGCAGCAGGTGAGTCACCCAGCACACCAGGAACACGGTGGCCACCGCCACCACGCTCTTCGCCGCCCTCACCTGGTTGCCGTGGCTGCCGGCGGCCTTGGCGGGCTTGGAAGACGGGGCCTCCTTGGCGTCCCCCTGAACCGTACCCTTCACTGGAATGGGGAGAGTGGCGGGCTGAGCGTCGGGTGATTGAGGTCCGTCGTCGCCCGCCGTCAACGAACTTACCGGGGCGCCCGCGGGTCCTTTGCCTCGCGCGGCGGCGGCGCCGTCGGTTCCGCGCCTCGACCCGGACTCCGCTTGCTCCTCCTTGCCGTGGCTCTCGGAGTTCATGGCCACGATGCGCGCCTGGTGGCGCAGGAGCGTGATGACGATCTGGATGGAGAAGAAGACCATGCCGGCGATGGGCACGGCGTTGGCCAGGGTCAGGTACATCACCTCGTACGTCTGCCGCGCCACGGGGGACGGGAAGCTCTCCGCGCAGTCCGCCAGGCTCTCGTTCCCCGTTTCCGCGGCGACGAAGAAGAAGTGGGGGATGCTGAAGACCAGGGCCACGCCCCAGCCTCCGGACAGCAGGGAGGCCACCAGGCGCAGGCTGTCCAGCCGGACGGGCGCCGTCCCGCGCCGGAGGGACCCCACCAGCTTCTGGTGCCAATACATGCTGATCAGCAGCGTGGAGATGATGCTGCTGGTCTCGGACAGGCCCGCGCAGAACAGGAACACGCCGCAGTAGGTCCTCCCCATGAACCAATTGTCGGCAAAGTCCGCCATGGTGTCGGGCAGGTCCACGAAGTAGTTTGTGATGAGGTTGGAGGTGGCCAGGTTGATGAAGAGGGCGTCGTTGGTCCGGATTTGGGACATCCTGCTAGGTAAGGAACGGATGGCCAGCCAGTTGTTCCCCAGAATTCCCAGGAGGCACATGAAGGCTCGGATGAAAGATTCGATCCATTCGACTGCGTTCATTTTAAGGGAAACTTGCGGGATTTCTTCTCTCTCCCTCTCTCTGTATATATCTTACTGTAGGGCGTATTACATATAGAGCAACTATTGCCACTGTCTTTCCTGCAGGTTTAGTTATTGCGTTTACCTTTTTGTATATATGCACAACAGCTGCAATTTCTGGACTGCACAGGTCTTTTATCGCAACTTAATATGTATGTATGGCAGGTTTTCGTCACCACGAGCCAATCACAATCTTAGCTCCGCCTCTAGCCCCCTGGCCCCAGAACAGAGCTGCTGCAACACAAATGAGACTCTGCTGTGTTGTTGGGCTAGTAGTTGTTATATTTTTACTTGCCTCCCGAAGTGGGTTTCAAGACCCTGGCTCAAACTCCAAAGATAAGGCAGAAGAAAATATATCAAATAGACAATGTTTATTAACCAATGTACACACAAGAAAAATAGAAACAACAATTTTGAATTTTGTCCACTTTTCAGATATAAGAGTTATACACTCATATATTTGTGAAAGCAAAAAAAAATTCTACTGAAACTAAATTTTCATTATAAATGCCTTTCAACACATTTTCATTGATTTATTTCACTGTTGTTGAATAAACATGATGTCCTATCCATTTCCATGGGGAAAATTGCTAAATGTTTGCTTTTTTCACTTTGTGAGCATAAAACTGACATCAGCAAATCAGAAAAGCTGGAAAAGGGTGGGAGGACTGAATTGCTGCAGTTTCATTGGCTAGCTTTGTGATCGTTCAACTTGTACTGAAATGGCTAGCTAAAGAAAAACTTGTATTTAAACAAAATGACAGAATTCAACATTCTATTTGCAATGCTTGGGTACGCTACTAAAACGAGTTGTAATATTAATATTCCCAAGTAGCCTAGACTAATAGGCTTTGTATAGGAATGTCTGGAATATCATGTAATGGGTTCTCTTCCTCACCTGGTGATCATACCCAAATGTTTTATTCATACCCTAAGCTAACAGCTTAGTCCTCTTTTTTTAAATGCTATGTCCAAGACTCTCAATATCACTTTGGATCCCTGATCCCTAATTACCTTTTAAAATGAACTAGTTGCACTCAAAATGTGACTGATGTTGTTGCCTTTACTTCAGTTATTGCATGCAGATGTATAGTATTACAATGTAAAAGCTCAAACAAACCCCCTGTCACCTCCTGTTTAAAAGACCTGATGCTTTTTTAAGTTTCTAAACTTATAAAAAGTGAAATACACTTTAAGGTATTGACTGACCATTTTTACATGCAATGGAACCCCAAAGGCAAAGAAAAAAAAAGAAGGAAACTCATTTGTATGCTGTGGTGACTATTGATTGGATGTATTTCTGTCTCCTAATAAAAAACGAATGTCAGGAATCAAAACCCATCAAATTTAAATATTTTTTTTATGATCATCTTTATTAGTAGTAAATGCATTGTTTTATTACTAAACAGATTTATAATTTGGAAAAGTGTAAGGATAGTCAGCCAAAAAATCTAAATATGGCTTAATTTAGTTAACTAGCAAAATCACTTATTACAGCGTCATTTCATCATCTGTTACACTATGTCGTGTTAAATTGTTTGGAAATATTGGAACAGAGAGATAATAGAGCAGATTCCCGCTTTTAGTTTGAATTTTTTCCGCCCTGTGGAGTCACGGGAAGCCGTTTCCTATTTGTATTGTAGCTGGCGTCGTTTCCAGGGTTTCAGCGCTGGTTTGTGTTGAGCGGTCTACGCTTGCCTGAATCTTGTAAACAAGCTAACGGGAGCTAGCGAAATTGTTTTAATGAAAGAGGTGCAGCTCAAAACTATCAAGCTGCTAGCTGGTCGTCTACATTTTTCGCAAGCGGGTTGTATTGTTAAATCTTGTCACATTTCTGCTGTTACAATTGCAACAAGTAAGCTAGTTGCAGCTATGTATCTAGCTTACTATTAACTGCACAGTTAGCACAGTTAACGTAAGCAAGCAGGACAGTTTAGCTAATGAAAAAGTAACTTGCAACTCAGTTTTCGAGCGCGTATCATTAACCTCGCTAGCCAGAATAATTCCAATTTTTAATGGCTGCTATGCTAAAGTGGCAATTTCAGCGGAGACGAGTATCTAAAGATGTCCAGCAAGGCGATGGCTTGGTTGTTTGGAAAACAATACTAGCTAACATTAACTTGCGTAACTAGATGCATTTATGGAAAACCACGAATTTCGTCAACTTTGTAAAATCTACTGTTTTCTAGCTGAAGTATACTGTAGTCATGTCAAGCACTCTCGTCTGTATAGCCAGTTTGACTAGTTTAACCCATGCGCTTTTTAAAAATCAAAATAAAATTTGCCAGCTAGCGAGCAATGTGCAAAGCATACTCTTTCAGGGAGCAGCAGGACTCTCCTTGGCTTTCTTGCAGCATCTGTTATTTTTATGACGGGTAGATGGTCAGCTTGCACACGTGTTGCTCCTCTTGTATTTATGGGGTCGCCTTCATGTCACTATGGAATTGCATCTTGAGGTGGTGTTACTGTCTACTATCAAGAGAAAGAAACCATGGCCTCGGTTTTGCTGGCTTGGATTGGTGAGAAAAACAACAGACCGTTTCAGACAGAGTCGACACTGACACTGTTCCTTGGTATTTGAGGTGAAGTCAGGGGTCTGCAACACTGGTATTGGTTTATTCTGGTTTTTGTGGTTAGTCAGCACTGTAATTGATCAGTGTGAAGGGAACCTCTGCTGGTGGAAAAATCCCTGATCTCAAAATGCAGAGGTGGTGCTAGATTATGAATGTCTTTTATTATTATTTCTTAACGCTAACTTTTTTGTTACTTGCTTTAGAAAATGCTCTGAACTTTATGAGATTGTTGACATTGGCTCTAAAGGCAATTTTCCTTTTCCTTTTTTAAAGTTCCAATTAATGCAGTTGATTACATCGACGTTTCTGACCTGGTTTCTTGGGTTTGATTTGGTTGGTGATATTACTGGAAAATAAAAAACAACCACCCTGTGTATGGCGGCAAAGTCCGTCTTTGACTGCAATATTGTAGCCTGTCAGGAGAAAACCAGGCTTTATATTAAATGGGGATATTTAAACCAAAACATGCCACCGTCTCTAGAATTGCCATTTTATATGTATTTCCCCACAAAAAAAATTATTTAATGACTGGCTATTTTGGCCCACCTCACTTATTTCTTTATAATCCTTGAAATTACTTTCCCTCTGTAAAGTAGTGATAGAGTAATCATCAAAATCTCTTAATCTGAAAAGGTACTTGAAATGTTACGGAAAAGATTAAATGTGTAAATGTGAATTTATGTGGGAAGCCTCTGTGTCTTATTCCTGCAGGAGAAGGAGTCTGTGTTCCTGCTGGATGACAACCGGATCAGTGAGATCAACATGGTGTCGGGGCGCACCAAGAGGAAGGTTCCCAAACTGCAGCCCCTGGTCCAGAGGGCCCTGACCACGGCGGTGTCCCGAAACGGTGCGCTTGACGCGGTCTGCGTTCATTTATCGCCAAACCCAAACGCTAACACTAACACATCGCTTTTAGTATGCTTTAGGGTGGAGGGGGACAGCTGTGTCTTTCTGGCTTTCATACTTCTGCTCTTGACTGTTAAACTAGCCCTGTCTTTCAGGGAATTGAGCTGCATTTATTCACACAATCATGAATGACGGCTGGAGACTGTACAGTGTGCTTATGGGAAAACTTTTAACTGAGATCTAATATACCCAGGAACCAGAGTTTGTGTATACAGCAAATTAGCAGATTGAAGCAGTGTAATTGGAGCAAAAACCTTCATACACACTTGCCCTTTGAGAACAAAATTGTAAAAATGTGTAATTGCTTTAGTTGATAACGGTTTCTGTGAGAAAGCTGACTTCGCTGATCTGTTTAATTGGATAAATAGATTTTTGCTGAGCCCGCCTCTGCGCTCTCTGTCTGTAGGCATGTGGCTCGCTGGGCTGCTCGTCTCAGGAGACGTTTTTCTGTGGAGCAAAGACCGCGGCTGCCTGAAAACCATCAACGCTGCCCCCTCTGTGTCTGAGCTGGTCACTGCAGCTCATGGTGAGGGAGAGTGTGTGTGTGTGTATGCGTGCATGCGTTTGTGTGCGTGCGTGTGTTTGTGTGAGTGTGTATGCGTGTGTGTATGTGTGTGTGATTGTGTGTGTGTGTATGCGTGTGTGTGTGAGTGTGTGTGTGTGTGCGCATGTGTGTATGAGTATGAATGCGTGCATTTGCTGATTTGGATCTTGGTTCTGATCAGTTCTATGTACCATGGCACATTCTGTTGCTCTCAGCCAATGAGTGTGCAGCGTGTATAGTTCCCTCTCCCTCTCCTGTTTGTCTGTCTGTCTGTTCAGAGGGCTCCGTACGCCTGTCCCTGCTGGTTTCGGGTGATGGCCGGCGGGTGCTCCTCACGGCCCTGACGGGACAGGTCTTCCTGTGGGAGTGCTCGGACCGGCAGGACCTGGCTGGCGCACGGGATGGGGTGGTTAGAGGGCACTGGCGGCACGTTTTGCCCCCAGAAACGGCAGCTCTGCCCTCCCCCCAGGACAAGGAGGCATCCCAGAACAGCGTTTTTGCCCAGGGGGAGGTGAGCACCAAAAAAGCTCACAGAACATCAAGCCGAGCTCAACTTTTATCTCTACCATTTTACATATTACAGAGCCTTATAGGACAAACAGCCTCGTTTAAACCCTCAGCTTTCTTCCATCTCTATCTCAGGCGGTGGGGGACTGTTGCCTGACAGCGTTCGTCTTCACCGCGGGTGCACAGCTGACGGTCACCTTCCTTAGGATCCAGTGGGAGGAGAGCTCGAAGCTCAGGTGAGGTCTTTGCTTCGAAGGCAGCAGTTAGAATGCTCCCGTGGGGTGCTGACGCAGGCCTCTGACGCAGGGCCTCTGACGCAGGGCCTGTGATGCAGGGCCTCTGACGCATGGCCTCTGACGCATGGCCTCTGGCGCAGGGCCTCTGATGCAGGGCCTCTGGTGCAGGGCCTCTGACGCAGGGCCTCTGGCGCAGGGCCTCTGGTGCAGGCCTCTGACGTGCGCGTGTTCTGTCGGCAGCTCTGCAGGCTGCAGCGTGCACTGGGTCACGCAGACGTACCCCCTGCCGCAGCTGTCTCCGCCGTGCCGGCCGGTCAAGTCCAGGGGCGCGCTGGTCCCGGCTTTCTCCCCCGACGGGCAGCTCCTGGCCGTCGCCTTGAACCAGAGGGACCCCAGAGTGAGTGTCTGTCTGGAGAGAAATGCTGATTTAATTAGTGGGATCTAATAATGATGATAACCGCAGCATAATAATAGCTGGTTTGTAGCTGACAACTGCTAGCAAAACGCTACCTGTTTGCATTCTCAAAAACCAAATCATTTTAATATTAATGTCATAAAAGTTTAAGCTAGCCTGTGCGCATCAGTTACGGAATTCAACACTTGTTCCAAGCTCACCAATTTCTACACACAGGGACTGAGGGAGATGGGTGTTTCCAGTTTATACATTTTTTTAATAGCGTGATTTGTTTTTTTGAATGTTCACCCTTTGCATCAGCAATAATGTCCAAGGTAATCTATACATAGTATATGGACCTTGAAAAGGCATAACTGGGTTCACACCCACTTCAGCTGATCAGTCAGTCTGTGACACTTAAGGTCCTGATCTCTATAGGTTCTGTATTATGTTTTCTCAAACAGACCCTTACTTCTGAAGATTTGTCCCTTTAATTCACTCTCTCGCCACTGCACAGGCCACTCAGGTTCTGTTCATCAGCACCCTGAACTTTGTCACCGTGTCCAGCTGGCTGGGGGGCTGCGGCAGCAAGAACCTCTCCATCCCGTCCAAGTATGTTAGGTACGTATGCACGAGCAGGACTGCAACTCCCAGCATTCAGCGCTACAGCAGTCTGTGCCTGCCTCTCTCACAGACGCATCATCCCGTCCCGTCCCACGCAGGTCGTACTGGGTGGCCTGCATGAGCTGGGCCCCGGGGGGCCTGCTGCTGGCCTGCGTGCTGAAGCGGGGCTCCCTCCTTCTCCTGGCGCGGCTCGGGGGCCTGCTGTCCCTCTCCACCTCGGGCTGCAGCGTGGAGCTGGGCCCCGCCCACTTCCTCCCCCTGCACCCGCTGGTCACCTGCAGGTCTGTGTGGAGCGACTTCGCCGTTTTTTCGTACTTTTCTCAAGTCGCCGCTAGGCTAGGAGGGCCTGTTATCCAAACCAAACAACCGCGGCCCTCGTTAAAAGAAAATGCCATTTGTTCTCTTCTCAAAAATTGCTTACCAAAACCAGCTGTATTATTGGTTCAATACGCGGGTGTGAAGCAGTGTAAAAACTGTGTTGCCTCCCAACTGGCTAGCTCTGCCCTAGTACTTCCTCTACCTCTTATTCATTATCTGTACACCCAACATTTCATATGAAAACACTGGAGGGAGGCATACCTTGGAACAAAATAAACACGTAGTATTATCAACATATAAAACGGCATTGAAATAATAATCTCAACATTAATTAATGATTGGCTCTTGTAGCCTTTTATTGAGTAAAACTCTAAAGGTTATGTGCTGGCTGTTCATATCACAGCTCAGTGCTGACGTAGTGTCTTTTATCACCACCTCTCCAAAATAGCTTGTATGGTGGCACAGAAGTATTTGAGTAGTTACACTCCCCATATGAAAAAAATAGTATACTAAGTGTACTTCATATTAACCTTTCGTGTACTTCAAGCATTCTTAAGTATAAAATAGTGTACTTCAGCTATACTTTAGCATACTATTTTTCCCCATGGGTCTTGATGTTGTTTTCTCTGAAACTCTTTCTCTTATTCTTTTCTCTCTGAAACTCTTTCTCTCTTATTCTCTTCCTCTCAGGTTGCCGGGGCCCGCGTTGCCCGGCGACGCGTCGCCGACCAGCTCCTGCGCGTCGGCACGGGACGCCCTGCGGCAGCGGTACTCTGCCGCGTGGCACCCGCGCCAGCCCTACCTGCTCATGTCGGACGGGTACACCGCCAGCGTGCTGCGGGCGCCCCCCCCGCAGGCCTCCCCCGCCGCGCTGGTCCGCTCGCTCCTCCTGCACTGCGCCGAGGGGCTGGAGAGGGCGCGGGGGGGCCTGGGGCACGGCAAGGTGGGGGCTGGTACTAAATACCTGAGTACTAAATACTTATACTGAGTACTAAATACTAAATACTGAGTAAGACTATGGATAGGGTAGGTCTTTACTTCAGCTTTAAATCTGTGGGGGCAGTGAACCTGAGTACTAAATACTCATACTGTGTACTAAATACTCAGACTGAGTAGGGCTGTGTATAGGGCTGGCTTTCACTTCAGCATTAGATCTGTGAGGGCAGTGAACCTGTGTACTAAATACTCATACTGAGTAGGGCTATGGATAGAGTAGGCCTTTACTTCAGCATTAAATCTGTGAGCCTGAGTACTAAATACTCATACTGAGTAAGGCTGTGGCTAGGGTAGTTCTGAGATCTTAAGATGGCCCTTTTTACATACTCGCACTGAAGCAGATATTCTTCACTGAAGCAGAGTTAACTCTCTCCATTTTAACTCCCTGCCTCCTCCCCTCACAGCCCCAGGTGAGGCGGGAGCTGGAGTCCATGCCCACGCTGAAGCTGACGGCCGGTCTGCAGGAGCTTGGGACGCAGGAAGCCGCTTCGTCCACCCTGCCTCACTTCCTGCGAGACGAGACGGACACTACGGGCATCACGCAGACGTACACTGGGTCTCAGGTGAGAGGGCAGCATCTGTCCAATGAAAAGTATATAGACATATTATTGCCAGTTTCACAGACATAGATTAAGTTTAGTCCTGGACTAAATTGAGTTTTGTATGGAGAATCTCCATTCAAAATTGAATTTAGTCAAGGACTAGGCTTGATCTGTGTCTGTAAAACTGGCCCAATGTTTTTTCTTTTCCCTATCCTGTATCCAAGTCGTATGTTAGTGTGGTTTCGCATATTTTTGTGTGTGTATATATAAAAGGCATACATATAGAAGTGCATGGAATAGATAGGTATAGATATAGTGCATGTAGATATACTCTCTTTTCTTGGCTTGCTATGATATAGTTAACTTACTGTACTATAGTTTTAATTCTGTTATGTATTGTTCAGATACTTGTCAAATGTATGAAATACGATCCTGATAATGGGTGAAAGATTGGCTCTGATATAAACCCTCTGTAGTTTGCAGGCGAGGAGGACTCTGATGATGAAGGCACTCAGTTCCTGGGCATGCACGCGGGGGACAGAGGGAGGCTGGAGTTCGCCTCCATGTTCGACACGCTCCACGCCCATTCCGACTCACGTCTCGACGACCTTCACGACCCCGAGGAGACCGGCGACGAGGAAGGGGGCTCCCCGCCCGTCCTGGACGAGCTGGAGCGCGCCCAGAGGAGCCTGCTGACGGCCTGGGCCCTCGCCGTGTCCATGGGGGACGTCCTGGAGGACGGGGGGCGCCTGCTGAGGTCCGTCGTCCGCTGCGCGGTCCGCCTGGCCGGCCTCCTCCGGGTCGCCCTGCCGAAAGGGGAAAAGCCCCCCGCCCCGGGGCTGTCCTGCGCCTGGCCCCTCTTCCGAAACCTCTACGCCCTCCTCCCCTGGGACGGCCTGCGCGGAGGCGGCTGCCTGGGGGCGGCCGTGGAGCTCACCGGGCGGGTGGTTCGGCTGATCCTCTCGCCCCTCTCCGACGACGCTCCCAAACGCGGGCGCCCCGGGCTTGTCCCTCAGACCCTGTCCTCCGCCCTCCTCTTCCTCCGAATGGCCTCGCGGAGTCTGGACCTCGCCTACTCCCTCCCCCAGGGGGCGCCGCCACTCGCCTCCGACGTCTTCTCCGTACCGTTCCTTAAAGAGGGGAACGAGAGTGGCGTATCCCAGAATGCATTGCTCGCCGGACAGCGGCCTTCTAGCAGGTGTGTGTGCCTGCTCTTCTCTGCGGTTCTGGGGCCTCCTGAATAGACTACAGGGCCCCTTCCTGATTCCACAACTCCAGCTAAGGCTGGACAGGTGATTGGCTCAGAATTAACAGCCATTTCCTGCCAACCCTACAGGATAGCAGATTAAAAAATTCAGAAAAAAGATGCCTATCAATTTCAAGGCTGTGTAATATGCTGGTGAGCTAAATGGTCAATGAGCTAATGTGTTAGGTGCAGTACAGGCTAGGGGTTTCGTTAATGTAAACCTGAGCTAGCAGGGAGTGTTCTATGGGTAATTGGATTGTTAGCGTTTGTGGGCTAACCATAAGCACTTCCTTACATTACTGCTTTCCCCCTGCAGATTACTGGAGGTGTGGCGGGGGTTATATGGGCGGACGCTGCAGTACCAGGCGGCCTCGCTCTCCCAGACGGGCCCGGCTCGCTGCGCCGCTGAGCAGGAACAGCTCGCCAGCATCCTGCACCAGATCCAGCGCGCCCTGCAGGAGCACGGAGACCAGCTGGGGGACGGACCCGCCCTGCACCGAGCCACGGGTCCGATTCCGCCACCGCTGTTCCTGCTGTTCCTCTTCCTCCCTGCTTTTCTGACCAAGGACGAGCTGTTCCTCTTCCTCCCTGCTTTTCTGACCAAGGATGAGCTGTTCCTCTTCCTCTCTGCTTTTCTGACCAAGGACGAGCTGTTCCTCTTCCTCTCTGCTTTTCTGACCAAGGACGAGCTGTTCCTCTTCCTCTGCTTTTCTGACCATGGACGTGCTGTTCTTCTCTCCTCTCTGTCTTTCTCACTCTCAATGCATTTACCCATTTATTTTGACTATATAAAGCAGACTGGAGCGGCATGAAATATTGCCCAGGAAAACTTGATAGTCAATGATCATTTTAAGATGCCATACCGAGATAATTATATAATAACCAAATAACTGACATGGTAGGGCTAGGTTTTGTTGGTGTTGAGACATTCTATTTTCCCCCACATTCAAAAATAAAATTAATTTTCTGTCCAGGACCAACCAGAACTCATACAGTATTAGCCCTCATCTTAGCAGTTCGTTTTCATTTCAGGAGAACAACTTTTCCTATGTGGCTCGTATGAAGAAAGCGCTGAAGTTTGGAGAGCGGAGCTGTGTGCAGAGAAAGAAAGAGGTAATGATGCCATAACCCATAAAACATACTAATTATCATTGTGGTTTAAGTAAATACACATTTTCTGCAGAAAAGATATTGGTGAGTATTCCAATAGTCTTGTCAGTGAGTTCCCGCGCTCTTCATAGTTTTGGATTTTAGTGTGACCACGCGGTCCTTCTTTTGTCCACCCCAGGGGGCGCGATGCTGTGCGTGCTGGAGACCCGGTTCTGTCTGGCCCTCCTGTACGGGCACCTCTTCCAGTACCAGCTGCACCGGGCCCTGGGTCTGTGTGAGCACCTGGCCCAGCAACTGACCCCCCAGTCCCGCCTGGAGGAGGAGAGTGGGGCGGAGTCAGCCGGTACGTGTGACCGCTCCCTCTAGCGTGTGCCTGGAAGGAGATTATAGCCCGATATGTCAGACAATATTATGGATTTATGGCGTTTTGTTTTGACATTATTAACTTCTGGGGACATTTCATTTCAGACGGTTGTTTTATGTGAAATGCTCGTTTGTAAGATTTCCTCAAGCTGTTTGCAGTGTGTGGAATGTGCATTTGGAAGTATAGCACTGTGTTGATGTGGTTTTGGAGATATTAGCCTGTGTTATGTGTTTGGAGTATTGCCTGTTAAGTGTGTTCTGTGAGTCTGTTGATCGTAAAGTATAGCCTGTGTTTGAATGTGTGTTTCTGTGAGAGTATTAGCCTGTGTTTGTATAGTGACACAGCCTCCTGTAACTCATTAGTTGTGTATGCATTCCTACATTTTTCCACAGACCGTAGCCCGTTCCCATTTTATTTGGCCCTTTATCTATAACATGATGTCTGTTGTTATTGCCCAATGTTCTTTCGTTGATGAAAGAGGGCGAAATCCATGTTGTGTTACAGTGAAGAACACATTACTTAGTCTCCACGTGGCCTATACAATCTGTATCCACAGATACAACTCTGGAGTCTTGTGTCTTGTCTAATTTGTGTATTTCCCCAAGTACTGTGAAGTGCTGAAATATCTGGATGATATATTTTATTTTAATGCATTGCGATGTGCTGTGTAAAATGGGGCATGTCCCTCTGTTTAGAAGGCGTGGGGCGGGGCTGGGAGGCCTGGCTCCTGGTGCCAGTGGGGCGGGAGGCCGCGTGTGCCGCAGTGCAGTCCTTCGGCAGGTTCATGGCCGCCTACTTCACCAACCAGCCCCTGAGCGTCCTCCCCCCACACAGCGTGGGGGTCCTGCCCCCCCTCCATCTCCCTGCAGGTGAGCACGGACGAGCGAATGTGTAGGGAATTCAGTTTTTATGTGTGTGGAACATTCACTGAGACGCTGTCACCATACAGGTGATTAATGAGAGAAGTGAGAGAGACCTGTTCCCAGTGCTCAGGATGGCTTTAAGTGCTGCATGGTTGGAGATCCCCTGTCAGAAATGAATTAAACTTCAGAACAATATTGACGTTTTTGTTTGTTTCCAAAATTGGCTGATTTGAAATGTTCCCTCTAGTGTTATTTGTCTCAAAATTGTGAGGAGTGTTCGAGTGTGTGCGTGTTTATTGAAGAGGTGTGTGTATATGTGTATCGAGTAGGAGTGTGAGTGTGTGTAATGTGTATGTGAGCAGGCGTGTGTGACAGTATGTTATGTATTGGTATATATGAGTCGATGAGGTGTGTGTATTGTGTATTGGTGTATATGTATTGATGAGGTGTGTGTATTATTTATTGGTGTATATGTATTGACGAGGTGTGTGTATTGTGTATTGGTGTATATGTATTGATGAGGTGTGTGTATATGTATTGGTGTATAAGTATTGATGAGGAGTGAGTATTGTATATTGGTGTATAAGTATTGATGAGGAGTGAGCATTGTATATTGGTGTATAAGTATTGATGAGGAGTGAGTATTGTATATTGGTGTATAAGTATTGATGAGGAGTGAGTATTGTATATTGGTGTATATGTATGGAGGAGTGAGTATTGTATATTGGTGTATATGTATGGAGGAGTGAGTATTGTATATTGGTGTATATGTATGGAGGAGTGAGTATGTATATTGGTGTATAAGTATTGATGAGGAGTGAGTATTGTATATTGGTGTATATGTATGGAGGAGTGAGTATGTATATTGGTGTATAAGTATTGATGAGGAGTGAGTATTGTATATTGGTGTATATGTATGGAGGAGTGAGTATTGTATATTGGTGTATGACAGGTACGGCCCCCGGTCAGCGCTTGGTGCCCCTCTCTCGGAGCCGGGTTTTGGGAGAGGTGTGGAGGCAGCAGCTGTCGGAGATGTGGACGGTGGACTACGCCCTGGAGCTGCTCCTGCAGGGGGGCCTGCTCCCCGAGGCCGCCTGGCTGGCCCACCGCCTGGGCGACTGGAAGACCGCGGCCTCCCTCAGCCTGGCCTACTGCACCTACTGCAGCGAGCAGGCCGACTTCAGCAGGTCCGCCCCAGGGCCTGCGTCACCCAGCAGGGTTACTGCGCTGAGTAAAACCCGGAACGGCTCCTTTTACTTCAGTCCACGTTCCAGATTTGAGGTTGTTCCGGGTTTTACTCGGTGCAGTTATCTGGCTAACTCAGTAATCCTGCAGGTCTTTAACACAATGCCAGATTGAGGTTTACTTCCAGTGCTTATTGCAATCGTACCGGGGGTATTTTCCAGTGTTTTTACTCAGTGCAGTTATCCAGCTAACTCGATAATCCTGCTCTGTGATTCAGACTCCAGTTCCACTTTAAAGGGCACTCGGGTGTTGAGGGAGCAGACTCTGACTGTATGTCTGCTGTCTCCAGGCTGAATTGGAGGGAACTGCACCTCCCAGCCCAGCTCCAGCCCGGCTGTATTTTCCGGGAGCAGCTGGAGCTCCTGCTGGGCCTGGAGGCTGGAGGAGAGCCGGACCAAAGCGGCACAGACAGCAGGTCTTATGAGCAGTTTGCAGGTTTGTGTTCGCATTGTCACTTTCCCGAATAAATGTTTGAGTGGAGGGCGGTGCTGTACTGTGCTTTAGCTCTGGCTGTGCCTTGAGATAATGTACTGTGCTGTGATCTGCTGTAGCAGTAACTGTAACTTGCTGTGCTGTGCTGTGCTGTCTTTGTCGCTGTGTTGTGCAGTGTCATACTGTGCTTTAGCTATGGCTGTGCTGTGAGGTATTGTGATGTGCTGTGCTGTGTTCTGCTGTAGCTGTGCTGTAGCTCTCATTATAGCTGTGCTGTAGCTGTATTGTGCTGTAGCTGTGCTGTATGTGTAGCTATTTTGTGCTGTGCTGTAGCTCTAACTCCGCTGTAGCTATGCTGTATGTGTAGCTGCGTTTTGCTGTGTTGTGCACTACTTATGTTTGGTTTCATAATGTTAGAATTACATGGAAGTCGGTACTCTGCAGGTCTGCAATGACAGCAGCAGTTCTGATGAGTGTTGTAACTCCAGCATAACTGTGTATTCCAAACTGGGGGAAAATATGCAGGAAAGAGGTTTATCCGTTTGCACGCTCTCTCAGATGCAGTGATGGAGGAGGACGTGGAGCTGCAGGTGTCTGTGCAGGAGGTGCTGAGGGCCTCGGTCATGGCCCGGGTGGACGTCCTGTCCCGGCCCCTGCACCGGCTCACCGACGCCGCCAAGGACCTGGCGTCCCGCCTCTCCGGCCTGGTGCCCCCCGGGGTCTACCTGCCCGCCCCCCCGCTGTACTGCCCCCAGCCGGCCTCGGACACGCAGGTGAGCAGTCACCTCAGGGCTGGGGTGTGCAGTCTTATCCGAAAAGGGCCGATGTGGGTGCAGGTTTTTGTTTTAGCCCAGCACTACAGTACCTGATTTAACTATTTAACTAATCATGGTCTTCAATTAAGACTTTGATAATTAGAATCGGGTGGAGTGCTGGGCTTAAACGAAAACCAGGTTGAGTTTAAGACGACGGTCCTCCATCCAGCACAAGACCTGGATGTTATCAAGATCAGAAATTGGGATTACAACTGCTAGTTTCTACTACCGTGGCATTACTTTTAAATTCTTCCTAAAACGCTTTTAAATAATACAAGTACAGATGAAAAGTTAATGCTGTCTATGCTAACTAAATACTTAGTATTGTGACCCAGCTTCAGTCTTTCTGACGATTTCCTGTTTTGGTGACTGTTTCCTGTCTCGCTGACAGGCCTCCGTGGGGGATGTGGGCGTGGCCTCAGAGGGGCGGTCCCGGCAGTGCATTTCGGGGGTGCTGCAGAGGGCGTTGCTGCTCCTGAGGTCGGCTAACTGCTCCCTCCCCGCTGCCCAGTGGTACATCACCAACCTGCAGCAGCGTCAGCAGCTACTGCACAAGGTTACTCACACACACTCTCTACCTGTCTGTTTATCACACACACTCTCTACCTATCACACACACTCTCCACCTATCACACACACTCTCTACCTATCGCACATACTCTCCAACTATCACACTTTTTTCTTTTCTTTTTTTTTAAACCCCTTCCTCCCCCCATGGGGAATATTGGAACGTCCAGTCCAGTCTCAGCGGCTCATGTGGGAGAGCGCTGAAGAACGTGCGCTCTCTCTGAAGCACATAGTGTCTCCAGAAGCTTCTTTTCACATTGCAGTCTGCAAACCAAACTCACACAGACATGAGTCAGAGGAAGACGCTTTATGTGCAGTTTTAGCAAGCAGATCGTAAACACCCAGTTGACCAGCAGGGGTCGCTAGAGAGCAATGAGACACAGGACCTGTCTGAAGCCTGCCTAACCCTTGCTGATGCTAACACTAGTTATGCAGCCATGGGGCCCATGAACTGGAACATAATTTAATGTTTCTAGCAGAGATAACATGTTAGATTAAATGGGTGTGATATTTGTTATTAATCTTTTGATTGGGTTGCTTGGCAGAAACTCAGCCAGCCCTTGAACCCATTCCCGGAGGGACTGAAGGAGTTTGTGACTTCCGGAGCCTTCTTTAGTCCTGGAACCAATGGGGAAGCATGCTTGGACAGTGTTACAGTGCAGGTTATAGGTAAGGGGTACTTAACCAAATTGTTTGTCCATACAGTTGACCTGTTAGTACAGTGTATTTTATGCCTCTTAAACAGTAAGAGGAAGGTTGGCAGAAGTGTCCAGGTCTGGTGCAAACCCAGCATTGGTTTCCCGTGCCGTAAATGTTCACTTGCTGTCCTCAGAATACAGCTAATTTTTGTCTACCGGATGAGATTTTCAGCCAAGGTCCTGATTCACTGTTGTCATTAAAGATCCCACAACACTTATTGCAAAGAGTATTGGGTTCCCCAGTGCCCAGGTTAAATTACCCGCCTAGTACTGTCAACCTGCCGCCTAATCATTCCCCAGTTCAATTGGCTAAAAATTGTTCTCTCCCTCTGCACCTCAGCTGATGTGTGGTGAGTGTTCTGGCGCAAAATGGCTGCCGCGCCTCACCCAGGTGGGTGTCACGCATTGATGGTGGTTCAGGAGAGTTCCCCCCTCATCACTGTAAAGGGCTTTCTGTGTGAAAAAAAGCGCAAAATAAATGCAAGGCATTATTATTTTTAATTTTATGAGGGTTGGCCTGGATAATTCATTTTATATGTTAGGTATACAGATATTAACTTAATGTTAATCGTAACCTTAAAAGTTAGGGGCGACATAGCTCAGGAGGTAAGACCGATTGTCTGGCAGTCGGAGGGTTGCCGGTTCAAACCCCGCCCTGGGCATGTCGAAGTGTCCTTGAGCAAGACACCTAACCCCTAACTGCTCTGGCGAATGAGAGGCATCAATTGTAAAGCGCTTTGGATAAAAGCGCTATATAAATGCAGTCCATTTACCATTTACCAAGGTGACTTTGACAATGGCAGTCCAGGCCCTGTATCAGCCAGCTGTCCTCAGTGTCAGACCTCCTACGTGCCAAATGGGGTTAGTTCTGAGAAAAGCAGGCACCGTCTCGGTGACAGTTAAGTACAGGATACAATGTGTTGTCACAAGGATGAACTGCTCACTTTGATAGAACGTCTGCTTAGATAGCTCCTCTGTTTCCCAGCATGCTTCAGGGAGGTGTGCGGACTGTGCTGGATGCTGCATGTCCGGGACCAGCTGTCCGTCTCCTGCAGGAAGTACCAGGCTGCAAGGACCCAAGTGGCACTGTGCCAGGTACATGGGAGGGGCTTATGCGAGTGGGTTCATAACATGGAGCTCAGGGGTTTGATAAGCATGAACTTCAGGGCTTTGATGAGCATTGGCTTCAGGGCTTTGATGAGCATGGACTTCAGGGCTTTGATGAGCATGGACTTCAGGGTTTGATAAGCAGGGACTTCAGGGTTTGATAAGCATGGACTTCAGGGTTTGATAAGCATGGACTTTGGGGCTTTTGTGGTGAAAGCCTGTGGAAGGCAGCTCTTAGCTCGGTGAGTCCGCGGGTGGGGCTTTTAATGGTGCATGTTTTCAGGGTGGTGTTACAAGTGGCTCTTGAAACGGTGTGTGTTTTCAGGGCAGTGAGTCCGCGGGGGGCGGTTGTAACGGTGTGTGTTTTCAGGGCGGTGAGTCCGCGGGTGTCGGTTGTAACAGTGTGTGTTTGCAGGTTGGTGAGTCCGCGGTGGCGGTTGTAACGGTGTGTGTTTGCAGGTTGGTGAGTCCGCGGTGGCGGTTGTAACGGTGTGTGCTTTCAGGGCCGTGAGTCCGCGGTGGCGGTTGTAACGGTGTGTGCTTTCAGGGCGGTGAGTCCGCGGGGGGCGGTTGTAACGGTGTGTGTTTTCAGGGCGGTGAGTCCGCGGGTGGAGGTTGTAACGGTGTGTGTTTTCAGGGCGGTGAGTCCGCGGGTGGTGGTGGCAGCGATGTGGTGGAGCGCTGTACGGACGCGCTACACTGGGCCTGCCGCCTCCTTCCCTTCGCTCGCTTCCTGAAGGCTGAGGAACTCCTCCAGGATCTGGTGCTCAGCTTGGTGTCTGAGCTACCCCCCGTCACTATGGTAACCGTAGCTTTCCTGAGTGCTTAGCACCACTTTAAAATGGCAGGCATCGCCGGTCGCGCCTTTTAACATGTGGCTGTGGACTCTGTCCTCCAGGTGGCGGACATTCTGGCCCAGGTGTTCCCAGAGGAAGAGGAGTCCGTCCAGGTCTCCCTGAGGGAGAAATATAGCGCCCTTCTGCAGAGACTGCGGCACTGCACTCTCCCCGGTAACGGTTTACTGCACGCTGTTAAGACTGACTGGAACCTGACGCACTTGAGATTGTCCACAATGGTCTATGAACACTGCAGCCGTCCGAAATGACAAGCGCTCTGCCATGCAAGCTGGTTTGAGTGGACTTAGTCCAGAGCATCTTCTTGTCCTCTGTTCAGACTACACTCTCCGAGGCTTGGCACCAGCTTTCCTTCCAAACTCTTGTCATTTCCTTCTTGTTTTGTGGATCAGAGGAAATTCAAGAAAGATCCTGTGTGGTCCTGTGCTTCTTGCTCTGAGGTGGAAGGGTAATGAATTGAATCCTTTCCAACTCACACAGACTGGGCACTCATATGGTCCAATCCCAATACTTTAGCTTCCACAGTCAGTTCAGGTTGTCACAGTCTAGCTCAATTCCCAACCTGGCACATTCTCCAAAGTGGGGTGACACTATTCACTGCTCATTTTGCTCTGTAGTCCTTACTGTTCAGGAGGACCAGTCGCAACAGGTGTGCTTCCATCTGTTTGTTTTTTTTGTAAGTGGCTGCAGTGTGAAAAGGGTCTAGTGTGAGAGGACTCTAGCATGAAATGACTGGCGTTGAAGGACTCTCTAGTGTGAAAGAACTTGTGTAAATGAACTCAAGCGTTAAATGACTAGTGTGAAAGGTGTTTATTTTGAAAGGACTTGTTAAAATTGTGAACGGACTCTAATGTGAAAGGAGTACTGTTCTCTGTTGTATCACTTTGTACTCTCTATACAGTTCTCTTTCTCTTACCGTCCATCTCTCGGTCAGTCTCAGAGCTGGACGGTGCCGAGCTCCAGAGGGAGGCCATGCTAACCGTGCTGATTCAGCAGCAGCTGGTCCACAGACGCCGGGTCCAGCGCAAGATCGCCAGACACCTCGCCCCGCTGAAACGGCAGATCTGGGAGAGGCTCGAGGAGGAGGAAGAAGAGCGGACGTTCGACCGCTTCTCTCCTAGTCACAGCACGCTCTCGGACTCCAGGTGCTCCCCGCTGAGCAACGGCAACAGAACGGCCACGCCCACTGACAGCCAGGAAAGGCCTGCTTTCAGGTAAGGACACCTCTAGCTTTGGAGGTCGCTCGAAGGGCATTGTAAGTTCATCCAACTGAATGTAGCGTATTAACGCAAAATGTTAACGCATTAACAAAACATTTTGTCGTAGCATGCTTCACAGCATGTCCTGACCTGAACCTCTACAAAAGAAGTGAGATGGCAGAAAAGTCATTTGTGAGGAACCTGGCATTAGCTCTTGTTGAGTGAATTTGTTCATGTATTCTGTAAGGGTGGATGTGAGTTGAGTGGATGTCTTGCTGTAAGGGTGGATGTGCTCACATAAGGGTGGATGTGCTTCTCTGTGTTCTCTCAGCCCCCAGCTGCAGAGAGGGCAGCCCTGGTCAGGCGGGGCGGATGGAGGCAGGCCTGTGGAGAGAGGGAGCGGGCGGAGTGGAGGGAAGGAGGCCATCAGCGCCCCGCCCCCCGTCGGCACCTGGGAGTTTGAGCTGCTGGACGAAGAGTACCCCCGCTTCCTGGAGCTCTTCCTCAGCTACGTCCTGGAGAGGGACTGCGGCGAGGACAAGGCCCTGGCCCTGCCCCTCCTGAGCGGCTTCTCCCCCCAGCTGCGGGAGGCAGAGCTCCACTCCCTGGCCTTCGACGTGCTCACCACCCTCAAACGCCGCCAGAGGGGGCAGTGGAGCGCCGCGGGGAGGAGGCCCGGCGGTGCCCCCGCCCCGGCCCCCCAGGGCCCCTCCCGGCTACCGTCCCCCAGCCCGAGTCTCTCCGTCCGGAGCGAGGCCCTGGTCAGGACCAGCACCCCCTCCGGCGTCCAGCCCCCCGGCCCCCGCGCAGAGCGGCCCCAGGGCCTGTTCGGCCTCCGACAGGCTCGCCAGCCAATGAGAGTCACCCAAGCGGAAGGGGCGTGGCCCGGTCCCGAAGCCGGGCGGAGCTCCCCCGCGTGGACCCCCCAGTCAGACCACAAGGCCTCGCCGTCGCTGGACCTCCCCGAACCGGAGGCCCGTTTCCGGGACCTGAGCAGGCTGCTGGAGTGGATGGTGCGCTGGGCGGACAGGAGGGTTCGGGTCGGCCACCCCGCCCCCAGGAGGACCGGCGCTGGGGGGGCGGCCGAGGGGGTGGTGATGAGGGCCAAAGCCTCCACCCCAGCGGTGCTCACCGCCCTGAGGGTGCTGGAGAGCAGATACACCGCTGCCCTGCTGGCCGCAGGCGGGCACTGCCCCTCCTTCAGGGTGAGTAACTCAGCGTGCTGTGTGTAGGGCTGCAACAATTAATTCAACTCATGATTACAGGAATAAGAGATTTGAACTTTGGTGCTGATTAATTGCTATAATGATTTAAAATCCTAATCATTTCCCAGAACGTCTGTCAGTGACAAAGCACTGCTGATGGCTTTGGAGAGTGACTGGAGGCTTCTGCAGAGAAACACGTTCCCTTTTCTGAATGTAATTATTTATGCTAGTGTCTTGAGGATGGCAGGTATCTCATATAATTTGCTTCATGAAAATCCAGTCTGACGTTTTTTGTGGGACAGGAATAGTTGTCAGAGTATTATTCAGATCCATCGTTGTATCAGTTTTAAAAAAATATTTTTTAATATAATTGATAGAGTACTTGAAATAGCCCCCCATTTTATCCATTTCAAATCCAATGTGCTGGAGTACAGAGCCAAAACGACAAGAATTGTGCCCTTTCATTCTGTAAGCATGAACTGTGTGCTCAACTGGCAGGGCCCAGAGGCGGAGTTCACTCCAGCCCTCGCTGAGCCGGAGGTGGAGAGGACGGTGCACACAGGATGCTCTGAGTCGCCCGTCAGCCTGCCTCCCCTGGAGAGCCTGCACGGGGAGGACTCTGAGTGAGTGCTGCCCCCTGGATCCCTGGAGGCTCACTGCACCCACACGCTCACAGTGTGACTGTCCGTTGAGATTGAATGGATCACTGAAAGTCGACAGGAATGCTGCAGGCTTTAGAGTTGCTAATTGCTGCTGAGTTTATGTTTGGTAACACTCAAATAGTCTAAGATAACTAGTGTAAGGTGTCAGCTTTATGCAGTATCTCTCTCCCTGTGATTGTGTGTGACTGTCTGTGAACCTCTGAGGTACATTATGTAATATTGTGCCATGCTACTTGTATAAGCCCTTCTGGAATGGGGGTTGTTTACAATGCTGAAATGTTCACAACTTTGAATGTGAAGTCAAATAGCACAAATTTTAATTTAATAATTCATTGGAATGGTTTCATGCATTATGCTAGCCAGTTGGCTATTTTTATTTTATTTTAATACTATATTGTAGTTAATATAATAATTACTTAATAACTAATAATCAAATAAGCTGTCAGTGGGATCTCATGACCCTATTTTTCTACGTTGGCCCAAAAAAGAAGCCGTGTAATAATAACCTATATAGTCGACAACTGCAGAAATGCTATGCTTCATGAATTCTGTAAAACTTACCAGTGACTGGAGATTTCCAAATTAGTTCCTAGAATCCCGTGCGTGAATGGGTATGTTTGAACATTTTAAAAATGACTGCTTACACTGTGGTATCAGAACCTGGTAGTAATTCATTGTGATATTCTATAGAGCGTCCGAAGTGGAAGAGGTGGAGCCAGAGACAGACGTGGATAGAGCAGTATACCAGTTCCGCCAGGAGGGGGCGCTTCGCGCTGACCCAGAGAGTAGGCCAAGGGAAGCTTCCGGGGGCTCACAGGATGAACCGTACGACTTTGCTGCTGAGTCTGAGAGTGAGTTAAAGCACCTTGACTTTCAAGTGCATGTATTCTGTCTGTGAACAATAACAAAAGTATTTATCAGCAAGACTGCAAGTTGTACTGGCTTTTCAGCTTCTTCTCCCTGGTATGGAATGCCCACTAATGCACTTGAGCACCAGTCCTGTCAGGTTTGCACAGAGATGAGTCACTCCAGCTCAACGGGCGACTTGCAGGCATCTGAGCGACCAGCAGGGGTCACCAAACTGCCGTGAATTTCTTAACGATTCTTCATTTTAGGTTTTATTTTATTTGGTCACTGTTTAAAAATATTTAAATCTTTGAAGTACTGTGTAACTTTTTTTTGTTGATAAGTGCTATATAAATAAAGTTTTATTCTTTATTATTATATGATGGCATGTTTAAAAATTTTTTAATTAATAGTCATTGCTTTAGGTGGCACTTGGTGGCAGTTGGTGGCAGTTGGAGGTGTCCGCTTGTGATGTTCTGTTTGGCACAGCAGGGTTTATGACACTGTGCTCCCTTAGGTGAGAGCAGGAGGGAGGAGTCCTTTAGCCCTGCCGGTTCCGCCTCCTGCATTTCGGTCCAGATCAAGACCCTTCCCAGGAGGCCTAACCATTCCCATGAGCAGGTAGGACACTGCAGGCCCAACTCCAGACCAGACGTGCTGAGTAGCACCGGACCCGTTTTTCAGTTTGGTATCATGTGAGCATCGACTGGCACTGTATTTAATAAGGCACTGCTACTCTCGTTTGATAGGGAAAATTGCAGGCTGCTGCATATTGATTTGTCTCTCTGTTTGTATTCACGTTCCCAGGCGCTGACCCTGGCCGATCTGGATTCTGACAGAGAGGAGACGGAAGGAGATGTATCTCAGTTCAGTGATTATGTTTTTCATTTTTGCCTCCTCATCGCTTGATGAAATGTGATATCAGGCCTTAAAAAACACTTTGAGTTGCCTTGCCTTCTGTTATTGACCCTACTTCATAGAATGGCGTGTATTTTTGAAAGTATCATTGGTCATATGTCTCACGTACAGTAGTACAGTTAGAAAATATACAGATTGTGTTGGCATCTCTGCAGCGGGACTAGTGTTGAGCTCCGGGACCCTGACCCTGCCTTGGAGCCGAACGTCCAGCCGACGCCTGTGCCAGGCCCGCATCCTGGCCCTCGAGTACAGAGCTTACCCAGCAGCAGCACACCCCAACTGGGCATGAGCCCTGACGCACCGCCCCCAGCGGTACCGCCAGAGCCCTTCAGGCAGCTGGTCCAGGAGCAGATCTTCAGATTGGTGCAGGTGAATGTGCTGTACTGACACACTACCGAAAACTGACATTGCAATCAAAACAACTCATCATTCACACTTTAGACCATTGAGTCATGCCCAGGGCTGGGGAAAGTTCAGCTTCAATTCAGTTATTTTAAATTCAGTTCATGACTTGAAGAACGCCTGTGATGTGCTGTAGAGATTTTTTCCACATTTTTTCAATGCTGTATATGAAGGTGCAAAGCTAAAAACGTACGATCCCTGGCTGGCACTAGCAGCTACCTAGCTGGTGCTGGTAGTAATGCAACTACCGACAGTTTAGCTTACTACTACTACTGTCGTGCTAGCCACTGGAATATATCTAGTTATACTGTATTTTCTTTAATAGAACTGTCAACGTACCTAATTTCCAACATTCTCTAGCAGCAAAATGTATAATTTTGTACCCAAACATATTGTCCTACACAAAGGGTGTCAGACTCCAGTACTGGAGGGCAGCACTGTCTGAAGTTATTTGTGGTTTCATTAGAGCCTTGAGAACAAGGTGTGCGGACTCTTTGGCCAATTAATGACTTCACGTTAATCACCCGCGCTGAAGTGCACTAAAGACCAGAATGCACTGCGACCCACCAGGTCATGTTCCCCAGCGTAACTGTTTGTGTTCCTCTTCCCTCTTTTTGCCTGCCAGTTCCAACAGATGAGCTTCATTAGCATCCTGCAAACTGTGGCTGCCTCTTTCCCAAATCTGCCCCCAATGAACCAGAGCCAGTACCCCAATCCCACAGATAATCTGCCCCCCTTAAACCAGAGCCAGTACCCCAATCCCACACCTAATCTGGCTCCATCTAACTCAGCCCAGTACCCCATTCCCACAGATAATCTGTTTTACTTAAATCAGACCCGGTACCCCAATCCCACTGATAATTATCTGCCCCCCTTAAACCAGAGCCAGTACCCCAATCCCACAGGTAATCTGGCTCCCTTAAACCAGAACCAGTACCCCTTTCCCACAGATAATATGGCCCACCAGCCAAGAGCTCCTTTTTTCCAACCCAGACAGCAGGGCCCACACCAGCCTGATCCACAGAGCCAAGGCCCAGTCACAGTGCTACAGGCCTCAGCAGAAAAGCCCAATGAACAGCAGCACAGTATTCACCCAGACCAGAGCCAAGGCACAGTCACAATACCACAGTGGTCAGCAGAAGACCCCGACGAGCCTGAGGATGTCCTCTCTCTGAGCCTCAGCAGTGAGACCCAGTGCCAGAGCGACGTGGACAGCATCAGTGAGGTAGCACAGCATTCCACACTGTACTTGCTATGTGGGGGTTCAGGCCTGGTGTTTGCTCTGTTTGCTCTTTTTGCTCTGTCTCTTGCCTTGCTACTCTGTAAAGTGTCTTTGTGACAGTTCTTTGTAAAAAGCTCTATACAAATAAAATAAAATTGAATTGAATTGACACTGGCGTGTTCAGCATGCCTGCTGCGTAAAGCACAAGTCATCCCTGTGAAACGTCCTAAATAAATCAAGTTACTTTTCCGAACATTGTTTTAAAACCTGAGGGTTACACTACATGGCCAAAAGTATGTGGAAACTTGTGGTTGTATACTTTAGCATTAAGATTTGCTTTCACTGGACCTAAGGGGCCTAGCCCAAACCATGAAAAACAGCCCCAGACCAAGTCCAGATGCTTTTGGTCTTTTAATGTATTTGATTCTGTCCCATTCATAATATTTTCAGAGCAAGTTTATAGTTACCGTGACATGACTGTGATTGGTATCTGTTGCCATGGCTCTGTGCAGGAAGTCCGGGAATTTCCTGTCCGTCCGGAGGATCTGAGGGTATCCCAGGCCGAGAGGGAAAACTTAATCCTCGGTTCCTTTAGGAATGGCTGCGTTACCCCTGTTCCCCACCAGGGGGTGCCGCTGCTGCGTGCTGCTGGCTCCTCGCAGGGCAGCTCGAGCGCTGTTCCTCCAGCGCCCCGGGGGATAAAACTGCTGCAGCTGCACCCCCCTGCCCGGTCCTCCCTGCCCCCCCCTCCTGTCCCCACAGGCCTCCTCTACAGCGCCGCCGCCCCTCCCCGCCCCAGAGAGGCTTTTGTACGCCCTCACACAGACGCCCCCGTCACCCGGAGAGAGGCAGGCCCAGCCCCGCGGCCGTTTGGGACTCCCCAGGAGCGCGTCTTTCTGGACCCGCGCGTCCGTACGGCCCCGGGTCACGTGACCCAGCCCAAAGCCCCCGACAGCCCCGGGAAGGGAGTAGGGCAAGGCGCCCCCCTCAACCTGATCCTGGCCCCCCAGCCCCACAGACAGCCCCCGCCCCACGGGCTCCCGCTGCTGCGCTTCCACCCGGAGCCCCGTCTGCCTGCCGCCGTCGCTCACGCCCCTGTCGCCAACTCCGCTAAGCCTCTCATCTCTGTGCCGGGACTTCCAGGGCCTACTTGGCCTGCAGGACCTCCATGGGCTCCAGGGCCTCCAGGGCACTCAGGGCTTAGCTCCAGTATTCAGCTGCTCCAGAGGGACCCTGATCCGCCCAGCAAGGTACCGCACATGCCCTGCACACAGTACTGTACACGTCCTGCACACAGTACTGCACACGTCCTGCATACAGTACCACACACACCCTGCACTCAATCCTGCACACTAACTGTAGCACACACACAGACTGCACAGAGTAGCACACATTACTGCAGACATGTTTGTGTACACTAGTAATGGTGTTAGTCATCATTCATCATCAGTAATGATGTTGTGATTGGTCAGGTAATAATCTCTAACTAAGCAGGGCACACCCAATAATCTAATGGATTCCAGGGATATGAAGTGAACTGAAGAAGGAAAGAGATATCCACTCATTGTAATGCTACCCAATTCGTTTAAGATGGTAAATGAACTTTGAATTTTTTTTATTTTAATTTTTTTAATTCCATGTTGTATAACGTTACATCACAATTTCTGGTTTTAGATTGAAAAGTCTTGTGTCGGCTCAAGGATCTCCTCTCTGACCTACAAACTTACGGGTCAAACGGAGTTAATTAAAGTGCTGCAGAATGACTGCACTACAGATGACCTCAGAATACATCACCGAACCGGGGTTCCTCTGAAGGTTGTGTGCGGCCACCCTTCATGTGGGCCAATATGTCACCCAAAGAGAATTACCTTTACACCGGCCAAACAGGCACTTCATTTAATTAGCTGATGTCACAGCGTTGGCTGGCCGTTCAAACGACTGAAATAACCACAGGAGGGAATGCCCTAGAGAACCTGGTTTTTTTTCTTATTTTGGGGGTGGGCGGGGGGGGGGCGGGCCGGTGATAAATCACGTCATCAGCTAAATGCATTAAAGGAGATGCTGTTTTATTTTCGGAGTAAACCTTTGCCACCAGCAAACGGCTATTAAAGGACAGAACACAAGAATGATCTAATAGTCTGTTAGAAGACCCAGCAATGTCCCAGTTAAAAAAAAACTTTTTTTTTTCCTTTTAACTCCTTTGGATACATGGATGAGCTCCATGGTCTCGGGCAGAATCCGGTCTGTGCCGGCGCTGACTGTGGCCGGTAGCTCCACAGGGCTACACGCTATTGCCGATTGCATCACCCAGAGTATGGGAGGGCCCAGTTGGTTAGGGGTGTGCGTTTCAGCACTCTCTAGTGACCCTCTCTGATGGAGAATTCTGTAGATTCTATAATGGAGGATTCATTCGCTTCTGTGTCCTCTACCTTTAAAGCACTGTCCCTGCTGGTGTGGTTGTCTTGAGATTACCTTACTGAACCGGTGTTTAGCAGTTGTCTATGACCATGAAATGCACTTTTTGTATGTCGCTTTGGATAAAAGCGTCTGCCAAATGAGTGTAATGAGATGTTGTGCCGTACAGTAACCTGGAATCTGTGTTCTTACAGCGTGCTTGTGTTCTGCAGAGTCTGACTCCGCCTCCTCTTCCCTCTCCCCGTCCGCTCCCTCTGCAGGTGCTCCTGGGACGGGGGGCAGCGTGGACGCAGGAGCATCGGGGGGGTGCGGCGGGCGTGGCTGCGTTCCGCCTCCTCACTGGGGTCTCACGGGACGGCCCCGCCCACAACACCCTCGCCTCCAGCAAAAGGTGAAGGCCTGGAAAGTTCTGCTCTTTCGTTTTATTTTTTATTTCTTTCTTCTTTTTTCATAGAAGTATTCTCACCCAGCATTTCCAATTTCCACTGCAATTTGGAATCACAAGTCTGGGGGAGTGTGCACATGCACAGTTGTCCGAAACACATGATGTCGCCAACTGCCTATTTTCACACCACAGGCTACAGCACAGAGCGGAGTCAGAGGAAGACCTTTCATATGTGGCTTTCTCATTTCTGAATTATTCCCTGTGTTATTCTCTATTTTTCCAAACTATCAATTGCATCTAGTAATTTAATAATAGTAGTAATAATAATCATTTCATTTATTCTGCACTTTTCTTGCAGTGCGTTTCAGTAAATCACAAAATGCCTTACAGAAATTTCGACGCAAAGTGAAACAAAATTTGTTCATAGTTAAAAGGTACTTGGATAAGAATGAAGACTTAAAGTGGGGCCCATTCACACACATCAGAACAATGACTTAACAGCCACCTTAACAGCAACCGTAATGCCTTAACACATTAACCGGGCAACCCTCACAGTTACACACAGTCACAAGCAAGGTTGTGAAGAAGTTTTTTAGAGGCGAGTGTTGATTGAGGCCCCGCCCAGTTTAGAGTCGGTGCCGTCTGTCCTCCGCAGGCAGAAGAGGAGGGACGAGAGAGAGCAGGAGGGGGAATACAGAAGCACCGGCAGACTGGAGGGTTTTTCCGTCCCTGCCACAGAGGTACCGTGTCAGTGCTCCTTCAGCAAACCCCCGTACATGTGACATCACTCTGTTACCAGGAAGAACAGGCGCGTGCGCACATCCAACCCAAGTAGGGCACAGGTGCAGGATTTTAAAATATAACTGCCGGTGGAAAAGAAAACATGTCCGCACGCTGAATTTTTAAATCGCTCCCTCGGATTTATGGGTGCAATATTTCGAGCAGCAGGGTCTTTGTCAGGCAAACACGCATGTGAAGTAAATATGAGCTATGTATGCAGGCAGGTAGAGGCATCATATCGACAATCAAATTGTCACATGATATATGAACTCATATGTCATATGTCATGTGACCATCTGAGTGGATCTTCTCTTTTTCACATCGCTCTGTTATGTCATACCTGTAATCTAAACATAAGCTTAATGTTAAATATGGATCCCTGCTGTATCATAGTCATTCGGAAAAGACATTCTGAATTATGCCGGATGTACCGTACAAACATATCACGGAAATAGTGATATCAAAAATGATATCAAAGTGAATCAGAAAATCAAATTAAGGGAGCTGTGTGACCTCAAAATGAAGTGAACAGAAAATATAAAACTGAAAACTGTGAAGGTTTTTCTTTTTTGTTGTGTCATTCAGCCTGATAAAGTTGAAGCACCGGGGTCTGCATTGGAGGAGGACTTTGTCATATCAAATGGTGAGCATGTCCACCAGTGTAACTGTCATCTTTTCATTCATGTGTTATATTCAGCCAGGTTCAGTAAAGTAAAAAGACAGGCTGATCCTCGAACAGTCGTCTTCGACAGGGCATTTTGCCGAATACTTTGTGTGTGTGTGTGTGTGTGTGTGTGTGTGTGTGTGCGCGGGTGCGTGTGCGTGTGCGTGTGTATTGTCTGTATGTGGAAGCGTGTGTGTCTGCGTGCATGTGTGCGTGCGTTTGTGTCTGCGTGCGTGTGTGCGTATGTCTGTGCGTGTGTGTGTGCGAGAGAGAAAAACATGAAAACCTGATGCAATTCTTGTCTGGATTTCTTCTTCACTCTCATATTGAGATGAAAATGAACACTGAATATATCGCTCAGTCTAACAGTGAAATCTGTGTTACTGTGCCAGTGGGCTTGCTAAGTCAGACTAGCGCTCATCTTTGGCCTCTCCCTTCCAGAGCCGATCGGCTCCTTGCTGGGGGGGCGGGACCTGGTCTCCAGGGCGCTGTCCACTGCGGCCGAGCTGCACGCCTTCGCCAGCACGCAGAAACGGCCTCCTGAGCTCCACGACGCCTGCACCAACACTGACTCCGGTATTACGCCCCCTGCTGGCCGTATCGGGGAGGCGCAGCCTGCTCATTATGATCTTTCAATGCTTTAACCACTAATAACAGAGAAGTAAGGCGTGCATGTTAGTGATATGAAAATGTGCTGTGCGCAATATGCAAAGTACCTTTTTCTACAGGACGGAAAGAGCAGCCACACAGTTACAATTACAGCTGCACGGTATGAGTCTCTGTATGAAAATCACAGAGTATAAAAGCCGCAAATATAAACACCACACAATTTGAAAACCACATGGTATAAAAGACACACTGTATGAAAGTCGCAATATGAAAACCACACAGTATAATGGATGCTGTCATTGCTTCAGCTGTACCTTGGCTCGCTGTAGCTTGCCAGGTCATGGCTAGCTGAAGACACCCACTTTCTAGCGATATAGCTAGCACTAATTTGTAATTAGTGCATAATGGCTCTTTCTTGTATTATAAGCAACACTGTCTGTCAGGATACGAACTGCATTAGCCCTAACAGTGTAGTGGAGACTGGTCTGCAAAAGGCTGTCTTAAAGCAGTTCTAGCTGACATCACTGCTAAGCTGTTCAGACGATAAGCTGTTTAGATTTTTATACAAATGTGAAACTTATCTTTCAGATTTAGTCCCCTGTTTTACAGTCTCTACTTTCTTTTAGAAAAATTTAGCTTTCAAATGTAGTCTTTTCTAGAAATCTATAAACCATTTAGGTGTTTGAATGTGGACCTAGATCAGGGGTCTGCCAGATAGCACTACAATAAAACAGCAAAAAACAATACATGAAACTCAGTGTGGTGGTTAAAATGCATTGCTGGTGATGTCATGATGGCATAATTACTTTCACAAGAACGTCTTGCGAACAATGTCTCAAAAATGAATGCAAGTGAATGCACGATTCATTCTGTGTCTGCGTAGCGCCCCCTGCTGGTGAGGTGCAGGTAGAGACCGCAGCAGCTGTGTGTCCTGGGGTCCTCCTGAACCTACAGTTCCCCAGGGAGCCAGAGAAGCCAGACAGAGTCGAGCAGGTGCTGGATGTGGTGAGTCTTACATTTTCATACCTGGAAATATCAATGAGAAAAATAAATAATAATAGTAATATACGTTTCTTATCATATTTCATACTGGAAATGCAGACGCAAATGCCATGTAGGTATGCAGTGATGTGAGAGCAGTGATGTGTGAGCAGTGATGTGAGAGCAGTGATATGGGAGCAGTGATGTGGGAGCAGTGATGTGGGAGCAGTGATGTGAGAGCAGTGATGTGAGCAGTGATGTGGGAGCAGTGATGTGAGAGCAGTGATGTGGGAGCAGTGATGTGGGAGCAGTGATGTGAGAGCAGTGATGTGATGTAATGGCTTCCCTCAGCATGGCGCTGGGCGGCACTTCATCAACGTCGTCAATCTGGAGGACGAGGAGCTGCTGGAGCACCTGCCCTCCCGCCAGAGTCCCACTCCCCCCAGCAGACCCACCTCACCCCCCGCTGCTCCGGCCGCAAACCCCGCCCTCCCTGACCTTCCCGTTGCTGACCGAATGGCGGTGGGGATGATGGTGGACGCACAGCTGGGTAGCTATTTCACCGCTGCCTCGTTCCCTCCTTCATGTTGTAACTTGTCTATCTGCTGTCTTGAGTAACTGTGTTTTATGCCAGGTTCCCCTTTCAAAAGAGATTTCAGTCTCTATGGGGTTTTTCCTGCTTAAATAAAGGTTAAATAAATAAATAAAGTTTAAGTAAATAAATAGCTCTCCAGTGCAGTGCCACTGAATAGTCGTTCATCATTTTAATGTGTTTCGTTCTGCTTACGGCCCATACAGAGATCTGCATTCAGGGTTTCTTCCTTCCTGTGTGCTCGATTTCAGACACGGAGCCTTTGAAGCATTGAAAATACGTTTTTTTAAAAGCCCACTTTAGGATTGCCCATTATTTAGGTTATGGTTAAATGCTCCTCAGAGCTACCGCATTTACTCGTACATTAATTTACCGCCACGAATATTCATTTTGTTCTGAAAAATGCACGTTGGACATCTCGAGCTTGCAGCTTGATTTATCGTGCGGAAGACTGGCGTCTGTATTCAGGGTTTTCTTCCTGAATGCGTGTGTTCTTCTGTAATTTCACCCAGATGGCAAACTCACGGCTCCACACGCCTGTGTTCTGTCACGGTGTGTCACGCGCGTGCGTCTCTAAAGCGCGGCTTCGCTCTGTCGTTTCTCACCGGGCGTGCTCCGTTTGCCTCCTCCAGAGCCCCGAGAGAGCCCCAGCCCCCCCGCAGCGCCGGCCGCCTGGGCTGCTCCTGAGCCCCCGCAGGAGAGGGAGCCGCTCGGGGTGCCCAAGGAGAGGGAGGTGCGTTAGCCCGCCCCCCGCTGCCCTGGCAACGAGGAGGTCAGGTCTTCAGATTTTGATGAATGGATACTTTGCTCAGATTTGATGAATGGATACTCTGCTGGCTACACAACTGTGCATCACTGAACGCATGGATAGAGAGCATCAATATCATAACCGATAAAAAGATGTTTTCTATCCATGCTCCTTATTTATGCTCTCTATCAATATCCCTTGTCCATACTCCTTATACAAGCTCTCCATGTTCTCATGGATAGGAAGCATGGATAGATAGCATGCACAAACCATAATGAACTAAGAATCTCATTTATATGCTAATAAAGCTCAAGTGTTGAAAGTGTTCTTTTTGTTGCTTCAGCACGTCTTAATGCTTCTTTCTGGTCTAAACTGGTCATATGACCTCCAGTAGTTTCTATGCTTTTTAAACACGTCTCACCTGTTTGTGTCCTCCCGACCTTGTGTCCATGCCATTTCTGGAAGTTTCTGTCTGGTGTGATGTGTGGTGCTTGTGTGTGTCCCCCTTCAGCCTGTGGGCCTGAGAGGCTCTTTGGGCTTCAGCGTGAGCTTCAGTGACGCGGTGGAACAGAGCTACAGCGACAGGGTTACTGAGGGAGGGATGGCGGAAGGTAAGGGCTCAGCTCTGCTCCTCTCTCCTGTCATTAGCCTCATTAAACTGCATTTGATTTATTTAGAGAAGGTGGGATACTGGCCTCTGTTTCCAGTAGCAAAGACCCCCCTTTACCCCTCTACTTTATCTGAGTCTTCTCTGTCCTTTGGGTGTCCGCCAGTTGCACAGGGCTGGCTGAATGTAGGAAGCAGCAGGTGAGGTGGAAGGGGATGTCGTATCTGTTACCTGTGCTCCTGCTGCCATGTTCATTACTTCCTCTTCAGACAGTAGCTCTTTCCTGTTACGTTCCTATCCAATCAGAGCGTTTATTCCCATCTCCAATCAGAGCGCTCATTCCTCTGTCCAATCAGAGCCCTGATGCCACATCCAATCAGAGTTCTCATTCCGCTGTCCAATCAGAGCGCTCATTCCGCTGTCCAATCAGAGCGCTCATTCCACTGTCCAATCAGAGCATCCAGTAAAATTCTGCCTTGAGACCTGTGAGGAGTTTTTGTACTTTCACACTGAGTCATGGTTCACATTCTGTCCAAAGTCACTTTATATACACTTATGCCAAACCAAATGATGAGGTGCAATTACAACAAATCACTTTAGCATTTCATTTTATCTCTACACTTAATGCCAAAGCTTTAGCAGAGCGTGCTGCCTTATTGCCTCTGCAGCACACCATCACTTGTTTACTGAGGAGTAAATGTGGGGCATTTCTTTTGCAGCTTTTGATGCCACGATGGACAGGTCTGTAAAGTAAGTATGTGCTTCATTCAGTACCTGATGTCATACTGTGTGTGCTAAAGTAGAACACAAACACAGCCTTTCCGATTATATATGCCTGTCATTCTGATACATCTTTCCTTTCATCCCTTCTCTGTTCCCCCCTTCCACACACTGCCCCCTCCACACACTCTTCCCCTTCCCCTATCTGTTCCCATTCCACACACTGTTTATCTTACACACACCACTCCACCCAACCTCTGAATTTTTTAGGTTAGCAGATGAGCCTCTGGAGCTGAGTGACATGGCTGACACCCTGGCAGAGCTGGTAGGGGGCAGAGGCGCCTTCACATCTCTGCTCGGTCTGTCAGACACTCAGATGGACAGGTTGATCAGGTAACGACCCAGGGGGAACCAATCAAAGCTCTTAATCACTCACCACATTCCACCGACGTATGTGTGTGTGTGTGTGAGCTGTTAGCTGGTTGTTGAATGAGAACGTAAAATGTACTGGTGGTTGTCAGGTGGCTAATGTATTCTGTAATATATTATTTGCAATAAACTGGGTGAAGAGACAGCACATGTGGCTAATTTATTCTGTAATATATTCACTGTAACAGACTGGGTGAACAGAAAAACGTGGATGCAGACCAGGAGCAGGAGAGGCAGGAACTGCGGGCCTGGATGAGGAAGAGGCAGAGGGAGATGCTCGCGGAGTACCGTAGGCAGAGGGAGGAGAGGAGAGAGAGGGAACACAGGCCGTTCGCTCCTTCGACCACTCAGGTCAGACTGTCCGCAGCTGTCCCCTGCTGACCCACAATGCAACCCCCCTCTTTCAATAGCGATTTATTGGTCAGGCAGGTGAGGCATTGATCCACTGAAGAGACAAACTCTGGCTCTGTGCCATGAACTTGTGAAAGTGTTTTAAATATGGCTGGTTTTTGCTAAAGGCCTTCGTCGGTCTGTGAGTAATACCAGAATTTGACCCGACTCCACTGCCTCTGACCCAACCTAAGGTTAGTGGCCTGGTCCAAGGTTCCCTAAATAACAAGCCATGTCTTTAAAACTTCCTTTTTTTTGATTAGTCATTAATATGCTTCAGAAAGGCATTGTGGTCTGTGGTGTTTTTACATTCATGTGCTCTGTGTACAGACTCTCACGTCCAGAGAGCTTTCTACCAACAAGAAAATGAAGGAAATGAAGGAAAAGTAAGTGTTTGATGGAGAAACCTACTCCAGTGGACACTGTGCCATGACTTTGTGTTTAATTTTCACTAAAGTGGGTCTTTAAGTAATATTCACGAATAGCACTGCCATTCCCATTTTAACTATTTTAATGGGCCAGCCATTGTGGAGATCTGTCTGTGTACGGGTCTGTGTGTTCAAGTGTTGTTTGTTGACAACCAGGACCCTGCTGCTGGAGCACCACACTCAGAGAGCCAGGGAGGCCTGCAGCCTGATAACAGAGCTGCTCGCACCCTCACCGGCCCTGTCCACCCTCACCAAGCCCCCCCAGCCCCAGAGCACCAATCAGAGCATCCGCTGGTCCAAGGGCCACCTGCCACAGAGCACCAATCAGAGCGGCCGCTGGTCCAAGGGCCACCTGCCACAGAGCACCAATCAGAGCGGCCGCAGGTCAGCAGCTTTCCGCACAGATATTGCCTATATTACCAGGAATGAGCAGGTACAGATGATGGATGGATGGATGGACGGGTGGGTGAATGGATGGATGGATGAGTGGATGGATGATTAGATGGATAGATAGATGGATGGGTGCATGGGTGGGTGGATGGATGGATAGATGGGTGGATGATTGGATGGATGGATGAGTGGATGGATGATTAGATAGATGGATGGGTGCATGGGTGGGTGGATGGATGGATGGGTGGATGGATGAGTGGATGGATGATTAGATAGATAGATGGATAATTGTAGGTGTGGAGGTCTGAGGGTTCGGGTGTGTTCCAGGGCGGTGCCGCGTGGCCTCAGCAGGCCTGAGGGGCGGAGGGGGAGGAGCGCTCCGTTCCCCGTGTCCGCTGCTCCACGGAGGAGCACCTCGGCGTCAGGAGAGCAGCAGCCCAGCGACCGCCATCAGCACAGACCTGGTGAGCCGCTCTCACACACAGTGGTGTGTGTGTGTGTGTGTGTGTGAGTGAGTGTGTGTATATGTGTGTGTGTGTGTGCGCGTGTGTGTGTGTGTGTGTGTGTGTGTGTGTGTGTGTGTGTGTGTGAGAGTGTGAGTGTGTGTGTGTGAGTGTGTGTGTGCGTGTGTGTGTGTGTGTGTGCGAGTGTGTGTGTGTGCGCGTGTGTGTGTGAGTGTGCGTGTGTGTGTCTGTGTCTGTGTGTGTGTGTGTGTGTGTGTGTGTGTGTGTGTGTGCATTAGTGTGTGAGTGTGTGTGTGTCTTTCTCCTGCCAGCCTGTGTGCTGGTTTATTTTTAATGCTTATCTTCAAGTGTAAGAATATACAAAAATTATAATTTGGTATATCCACTGAGGAGATATTTTAAAAAACTGTTTTTGAAATGGAATTCATCGGTTCACATGTGAATTGATTATGGCATGTTTACTGTTTTAACAGCAAAACCTTTCAGACATGTTAGTTTAGGACAGTATTACATTACATTACAGGCATTACAGTATACAGTAACTCTTTTTGTCTTGTTCCTGTGCCCCCCGCAGGTGCCCTCCCAGATACCCGTCTGAGCCGATGGGGCATGAAAGACATGCAGGACAGGAGAATGGGGAAAGGTTTGCCCCTTTAATTACTGCAACTTCAATACTTCTACCTCCAATCCCTTACCAGTTAGATCTACAGCAGTTGTGACTGGCCTGTTAATATTAATGGTGTGATTCTCTGATAGGCTGGATGAAGGGAATGGAGCCGTCCCTGAGGGAAGGTAGGAGGAGAGGAGAGACGGACCTGAGAGAGGAGGTGGACGAGAGGGAGGAGGAGGTGGTGAGCCCCTGGAACCCTCCCCCGGAGATCCGCAGGCTGCTGGGACTGGAGGAGCAGGTCAGTGTTTAAGGGTCTGTGTTAACTCCCATCCACCTTACATACCTCTTTAGTGTTTAAAGGTCTCCATTAACTCCCATCCACCTTACATACCTTTTTAGTGTTTAAGGGTCTGTGTTAACTCCCATCCACCTTACATACCTCTTTAGTGTTTAAAGGTCTCCATTAGCTCCCATCCACATTACATACCTCTAGGTTTTTATATTAAAATCATAAATAAAAAGCTATTTGGCAGTTGTACCAACAACACAACATGGGGTGTGTGTGGGAAGCATGTGGGAGCCACGTAGGGTGTGTGTGAGGTGTGAAGGGTGTGTGTGGGAGGTATGTAGGGTGTGTGTGGGAGGTATGTAGGGTGTGTGTTAGAGGTATGTAGGGTGTGTGTGGGAGGTATGTAGGGTGTGTGTGGGAGGTATGTAGGGTGTGTGTGGGAGGTATGTAGGGTGTGTGTGAGGTGTGAAGGGTGTGTGTGGGAGGTATGTAGGGTGTGTGTGAGAGGTGTGTAGAGTGAGTGTGGCATCTAGGCCCTTGTTTATCCCCTTTTACAGATGGATAGATCTTTGTAAATGCTTGAATACTGATTATCTTGTATGGCTATAACTGGGATACGGTGTCACCCTGGCATGTGGTCCTCTTTTCCCAGGGCTCTGTGGCGGAGGGGAACGAGTCGGCGGGGAGCGGCGCCGGACTCTGGCTGAAGAGTCTGGACTCCCTCTCCGACAGCACCGGCAGCATTCTCAGCAAACTGGACTGGGCCGCCATCGAAAAGATGGTAGCAGGGGAGGAAGAAGTCTGATCCAAAGATTATTTATGTTGTGGCGGAACATGGTGTGCGGCAGTTAAACTGTCAAATTTGCTAGGTTTGCAGTTTTTGAATTTGTAATATGAATTTTTCTATTTTGTTTGGGTACTTTAAGTGCTCTGTACTCTCAGTAAATGCTGTAAATATGATATTGATTGTGATTTTAATGTTCCTTTTTATTCTAGTATATGATTAAATGTGTCCTTAGTGCAGTATCATTTTAGAGAGACTTTAAAGTTTTACTTTCCAAAGTATAAGTTGCAAAGAATGCAGTTGATCTCAGAATGTCATAAATCACTTTTTTATAAATGATGCCAGAAGCCTGTGATGGTGCCACTGGTGTTTCCAATAAATTTTTAAAAATCCAACCTGACGTGATGATGAGATTTGTCACCGAACATACTGTGCTGTCTGGAAAAACTAGGGACATAAAAAGAGGAATATATCACTGCAAGCAGTCATTCCAGGGTCCAGGCAGCCAGTGCTACATTCTACCAAAAGCCATCTATGTCCATGTAACCCTAAATGGTCATAGTTCTGTGCTCTGCAACACTGAACCACACCACACCACCAACAATATAAATCTCCTGACCCAGTAATACACAGCAACTGGCTGGCCGCTCCATAGGCCAACATGCAATTCGCGATTGCATCACCCAGGGTATGGGAGGGTTAGTTCGGTTTGGGATCCACGTTCTTTGCTCTCTAGCGACCCCCGCTAGTCGATCGCATGCCCGTGGACTGCATCTGGAAGCCACGTAGGAAAGGTTTTTCCTCTGGCTCTGCTCTGTCCCAGATTAGCTGTATTTTCCATCGTGAAAAGAAGCAGGTGGCTACACCACGTTTTTCTGTGGAGAACCATGCATGCCTATACCCTCCCGAATCTGCAGTGGGGTTCACAGAATGAAAACGACTGGTTAGAGACACTTGGCTAGTCCAAGTCGAGGTGGGAATTGAAGGTACTCAGCCTCACGTTGGGCACCACATTCATAAAAAAATAAAAAGAAATTATAGAAATATATATATATATATAATTGCACGTGTTTTCTCTAAGTAATATTGCAAACTCATCGCATTTCTGTTGATACCCAGATTATCTCCCACAGCTGGATTTGATAAGCCATTATCATTATGTTTAGTAAGCATTTTGGAAAAATTACCATACCACCAATTTATGATAATTTATTATTTATGTATTACAGTCTAATTTATTACAAATTCATTGGGTCAATTGCGGCGTGCTTAGCTGGAGTGTAGACCACAGGTTTAAACCTTGAGACTACAGAACTGCATTACAGTTGGAGCAGCTAATCCTTATTCCACATCTTTGGATAGCTGTTCCTGTTTTAACGGAGTTCTGTGGTCTAGAGTTTTAGACCTGATGTTTAAACTCCAGCTGAGCAAACTGAAATTGACCCATTGTGTCTTAGGCAGAACTCTGATTATGTTGGTAATATTAACACATTTGTTCCTATCTTGAAATTCACTTCCCATGCAAATGCACATATTGCTGATTTTCTTTCATTTATTTATTTTTTGGTAAATGTAGATATTGTACATTTATAGGGAGTTGCATAAGAGAATAAATGACACCATTTAAAATTTGGCACATAGGGGTGAACAGGGGAGGAAACTGTGCAGAACTGTGTGGTCATGTTTGTCTGGTGCCCCAAAACGGTAGATGTGATCTGCACAGAAAATAAAATAAAATAGAACTGTGAGGTTTTAGTACGTGCACGTGTTCACAGGGAGATCTTCAAACGGCTTTACTCCAGATGTACTGCCCCGAATGGATCAAGCCAGGTCTACGGCTCTGGAACAGGCTCCTTTCTGATCCGCACTCCACCACAGAAGGGGGCGCAATGCACCAGTGACTTGATGTCCTTCCGCCAAGAAACTACACGAAGAAGCAAATCCAAACAATCATGGACGCCGGCAGTGGTGGGAATGGTAATGTTGATATTTTAAAATCTTATTGTTTAAGTTTGCGCGAGTTACTGTGTTTGTATATGTATGGCTAAGTAACTGAAAATTAACTTAGTCCGGCAAGCTACGATTGTGGTACCTGCTAACTGTGTAACTTCAGAGCAACGTTATTCAAAGCTCGAACAACGTCTAATTCACTGTGGCACTTACATGCTCGCTAACAACACATGCTAAAATGTCTTGAAACATATTTCTTATAAATCACTGTTAGTTATCTGGCTATCTGTTAGTTACCTGGTTACCTAGGCCTAATGGTCCAGCAGCAGTATTAGCGTGTTTAAAAAAAGACACTTTGATAGCTACCATAGCTAACTTGACTAATTTCAGACCATAGTAATTCACTTTAATTTGTATTACAGAGACACTGTCACGAAGACTCTTTACAGTCGAAATACATAAGAAACCCTTGTCTGAACCCCCAAAAAGCGAGAAATTGGAGTAAAAAAAAAAAGGGTTCACAATGGCCTGAACAACTTTTTTCAGCATCCTGCAGGGACGACAATTTCCTCAAATTAGAAATGCGACATTATTAATGTGGGCCTGAAAGGAGCGATCTGAATCAATAATTACAATAATTATAAAGTTTTAACTGCATTGGCTGAGATGGCGAAGACATCTAGATTTGAAGAAAATAATTTATCTCTAAGAGATCTATGGCCTAATACCTATATCTCGGTATTTTTTAAATTCTATAATAGAACATCACTGGGTTTAACTGATATATAAAGTGGTGTGTCATCTGCGTAGTAGTAGCAGTTAACATCATGTCTGTATATTATGTCCCCAAGGGGGAAAATGTGAAAGAAAATGACAAAGGACCCAAAACAGAACTTCGTGGTACTCCAAAGTTTACCCTCGAGTACTCGGATGATGTACTCAAAGTCATTGTTTATCTTCAGAAACTGAAATCTGTCCAAGAGACAGTTAATCCAACTGACTTTACCAAACTACGGAGGAGAATATGGCGGTCTGTTGTGTTAAAGGCAGCCCTTAAGACCTGTAGGATGAGTAAGGAAATGCAGCCACATTCCTAGAAAAGCAATCATGCATTACTAAGACAAGGTTGTCTCGGTGCTACGGTGCTATCTAAACCCAGACTGATACCGCTCATGCATGTTGTTAGCCTGTAAAATACAAGAAAGCTGTTGAGCTCACATTTCTCAAGGATCTCGAGGTGAAATTATAAATATATTTATGTAATAATAATATTATATGTAGTCAACTATATTGTATTTCATTACAGAATTAGTGTTATGATTCTGATGTGTACGAGTAAGGTCTCCCCCTCTGTATCTGGGTTCCTACTAAGATTAATGAGCTATGTTGCCCCATATGATTCATTTTTGTGACGCTTGGTAAGCTTTCCACAATCCATAATACGTATTGAAAGGTATAATCTGCTTTTGCTTTCAGACGTGAAAGACTCCAGCAGTGATGGAGACATTGCCTCTGTGATGGGGTTCTCTGGCTTTGGTAAGTTGTGTCTCACGCATCACAAGTAGCTGGAGTTGGATTATTTCTGTACAAGGGATTTCAGTGCTGTTAATTATTTTGCATGGACAAAGAAAGAAAGAAAACCACAGACACACAAAAGGAACATCCACTCACATATAATAATAGAAGGGGTGTGATATTCATTAAAATTTTCTCAGGAAAATATTTTTAACTTTGTCTGTTTTCACTTTACTGTTCAGCTTTTTCTTCCTGTAATAATTCAGCCCACATTTTTAATGTCTAATAATTCAGCCCACATGGAAATGACTAATGGCATATAATATCACACAATTATATGACGCGTTTCCATTGTTCAAAGTTTAGGCTGGAGTTTGAGACCCACTTCTGGAACACACTTTTTTATTTTAAGTGCAAGGAAGACAGTCCATCCCATTGGGTACTTCCATATTGTGTCGTGGTTTTAGTCCTGAATGAAGCATGTAGAGGGACTTGAGTTATTTTCATCTTTGAGGGTGGTCTGGATAATGCTGAGGCAATTAAAGGCTGATCGTATTTACCTTCTCACACTATATGAGGTACGACTCAGCGATTCACCCACAGTGTCCCTATAAGGCTTAAAATTGGTTGGGACGTCACAGGTTGTGCCAGTACTGTAATTCCAAATGACGGTTTCCTTTCACCCTATCAGGGAAGAAGGCTCGCACCTTTGACCTGGAGGCCATATTTGAGCAGACCCGGAGAACAGCAATCGAAAGGAGCCAGAGAGCATTCGGTGAGCGCTGATCATTCAGCTTACTTTCTACATTTTCAGGAAGTGAAATATATTCAAGTCAATATATTCAAGCCACCCAAGGGGGCTTGTGGTTAATGTAGTTTGTCATGTGGAATAGCGGACTAGGCCAGTTTTTGGCTAGGATTGTGGCTAGGAATGTGTCTAGCCTGGGAGATTCAGTTGGTTATAACTTTGTGGAAGGAAGACGTGGTTCAGTTTTCCAGGTAACCCAATCGCTTGCCTTTAACTCCTGGTTAATCAGCCAGGTGTGTCCTACCTGTGTAAACTCTCTGGTGGTTTATTTATGATTTGTTCCTCTGGTTTAAAGTTAGCGAACATCTCTCAGGGGTTTGCACATTAATCTGGGAGAAATCACAACTGCGTATATGAGTATATGCACAAGCCTGTGTGCGCTTGCGTGTGTATGTACAAGGCTGTGTGTAAGCGTGTGTATGGGAGGAAAATCTCATTTGTTTGATGCTTTGCACATCTACAGTATGTGCATATACATGTGTATGGGGGAGCAGCTAACACAAAACGCTCTCACAATGTTGCTGCAATGCAGTGTAATGTTATTATGTTGACAAAACATTCCAGTAACATTGCGGGAACATTTTGTGTTTCCTAGGAGTCTGATGTGTGTCAGTTCATGTAGTTGGTCAGTCTGGATTTTTTTTTTCTGACATTTAAGTGAGCAGGCATGCCAATCTGCTTTTTATAAACAAAATCATTATATATATATATATATATATATATACATATACATATATATATATAATTCTAAATTAAATAGAACTGTAAAGTTCAAATAAAGAGCCTATAGAAGTTCAACACTCTCCTGAACTTTTTCTATATTTTTTTGTTCATGCCAGATTTTTCCCCACTTTACCCCTTAACTCCACATTCTGTCCCATTCTGGGCCTTATGAAAGTTGTGCCAAAACTGGTGCTGTGGTGGGAGGGAACCTTTAGATCATATTTATCAGACATTTTCTTTTGTAAGTACTGATTTTAATGTGATTAATGTCTTGACATCTGTGCACGATAGCAGACTAATCATTTTGGTGCTCACTGTCATTTATCAGATAAAAGGATGGATTTTCTGAGCTAAAAGTTGCATGTAATGGGACAATAATGGCTCAGATTAATGAACAGAGGTTTCTAGTTTTTCCATCTTGATTATGACAACATGTCTGTTTTCTCTGTGGTTATTTGTGCTTATAAGTGTAAATGCATGCTTGTGAAATCAAGACATCGGTATCCTACCATTTATTTCAGTGTGTTCTTACCTTCTGGGCTTACAATGAGTATGGTGGGATTAGCTGGAATGAGTGTGTTTCATGCTAAGATGTTTAACAATGGAGGCTCAATAAGAACTGCAATGGCGCATGAACTTACTGATTGAATATGAATAATTTAGGCTCTGAATTTCTCTGGGTGAGAGCGTCTCTCCTGTCGTATTTTTATCTGAAGCTTTTGAGTGCGTACCTCAGCAGCATTTGCCAATGCGTGAATCACAAGAATATGATGTTGATACTTTTTATTGATTACATTATCACGATTAGTGGATTCATTTGCAAGTATAAGATTTCCTGCATTATTCAAACTAAATGGCTGCCAAGCCACAGCTTTCAGATGGTTGAGGCCGTGCTCCGTAGTCACATGGTCTGAGAGAGCGCAAGCAGCGAAGGGGAGAACTGTTTCAACACTAGAGGGCGTACTTGTGCAAAAATATAATTAGTGTCCATACCCAATGATCTCCATTTGAATGCTGAGTTCAGTATAGGCTCCGTTGGATTGCCAGGCCAACGTATCAGTCAGCCTGTAGAGTTTATGCCTGTGTGTGTTTGTATTCTCCACTACTTTATCACTCTGGGTTAGTCTGTCAAATGATTGTAATGTAATTTCATTGTAATGTATGTACACTTGATGTGGTCTGTACTTTGTGTGTGTGTTGCATAGGTAACACAGTTGTGTGTGTGTCCTGTATAGTTAACGCTGTTGCGTGTGTGTGTGTGCGCTTTATAGTTGACAGTTGTATGTGTGTGTGTGTTAGTTAACACAGGTGTGTGTGTTGTACAGTTAACACAGATGTGTGTGTTTTCTGTATAGTTAACACAGATGTGTGTGTTTGTGTCTTGGGCAGTTAACACAGGTGTATATGCTGTATAGTTAACACAGGTGTGTGTGCTGTATAGTTAACAGAGGTGTGTGTGTGCTGTTTAGGTAACACAAGTGTGTATACTGTATAATTAACACAGGTGTGTGTGCTGTATAGTTAAACACTGTTATGTGTTCCCAGAGGAAAGACAGCAGGAGGAGGCCCAGCAGGAGGAGGCAGGCAGTTCACAGAAGAGCAAAGTCAGACCTGCAACAAAACCCTCAAGGTAAGTTATTAAAATGTGCCTCAACATGAAGGGAAGGAAGACACAGGCTGCTTGTACTGGCCTTGAAACCTGGAAGTGAAACGGCAAAAGATTGATTTCAAGATCTTGAAAAGCAAGAAACTAAACACCTTTTCATGAATGCTTTGTAGGTGACAGGTGGGTTGTCACTTTGCATGTAGAAGTAGGCCCTTCTCACCTTGATGCAAGTTATCCTGTGGACTGCAGGCTGCTTCAGAGAGCATATGTTTTAGTCTGCACTGTCCTGAATTGATAGCAGAAATTCTAATCAGCATTCCAAATAAGAGATTTTTAAAAAATGGAATTCTATACAGTTGTATGCGATTAGTTGATGGCTTTGTTTGTTCTGGGCCATTTAGCATTTAAAGAACTTGAATGTTAAAACTTTAAAATGGCTGTGAATCAGCCCTGAAGGTTTGCTGGTAAGGTTAGACACGGTGTGCTCACAAAATGGCAGCTCTGCGGTTGGAGAGTAGCAGTGGGCTTTCTGTCTCCCCGCAGGCCCCAGGAGAGCGGGGACAGCAGCGGGGACAGCAGCGACGACGGCTCGGACTCAGACTCCAGCTCTGACCTCATCGGCCCCCCCGCCCCCTCCCAGCTCGCCGCCCGCGGGTCCTCCAGTCACGAGGACCCCGACGAGCTTGTGGGACCCCCTCTTCCTCCGGGGTACAGAGCCAGTATGGCCGCGGATGATGATGATGACGATGAGGAAGATATGCAGGAGGAAGACGACGTATGTGCAGTTTCGTATCTTCTGGTTAAATATTCCAAACTGGTTAATTAGTAACCAGTCTTTGTACAATTATGAATTGAAGCTTGAAATGCACGTCTATGGCGTGTGTTGATATACCAGATTTGGTTGTTCTTGGTCACATGGTGCAGATACAGTCTTTGATTTGTCAAATGTTTAATAAAATGTCCTAGTTCCACCCTTGTACTGTCAGCCAAGTTTACATCATGGCAGGTGCACCGTGTTCTGCTGGTCTTTATGTTGCCAGTCACGATTCTTGGTGCCCGTATTGGTGGCCATATTGTACTTGGCATCAGGTCGTTGCGGCTTATGGCTGTACGTCGTTTGCATTTATCACCGTGCATTCTGGGTAATTGAACTGAAGTTTACGAACCTTCAATGCCCTCTTTTTCTTTTCTCACAGAACCCAGTCAAAAAAATTCCAGACACACATGAAATCACACTTCAGCACGGCAGCAGAACGGTAAGACCGCCAGGGCGTATACAGTTCAGTTAAGACACAACCAACCAGAATTCTGTGATCTCTGTAAGGTCGGCTTGAGTTTTTGTCTTCAAAAAAAACTGTTTTACATGTTCAGCGATCACCAAAATGAACGCTGTGAACTGAATTTGTGAATAAATTGTGTAATCCTTTCATTTCAATCAGTTAAGTGAAAATATTGATGCAATTCTGGCCTCATTATACATAATATATGCATGTTTTAAGACCTTTACTTTCTACAGTACATTGAACAATGGCCATTTTGTTAATAGCCCTATTTTATAGTGAAACATGGACAATTGGACTTATTAAAGAAACTGATTTACTGAACAGTCCCTGCCCCTTTCCCAATGCACGCTGGGATAGGCTCCAGCACACCCCGCGACCCTGCCCAGGATAAGCGGTTATTGATAATGGATGGATGGATTTAATGACCAGATCCCTTATTAGGGCATGAAAAGAGCTCTGTTAAAACGCATAGAATGGAAATGAATTGAGTCTTACCCACGCTGCCCTGCAAGAGAACGCTTACCTGTGACCCCCGACGCTCAGGTGTCCGCTCTGGGCTTGGACCCCTCTGGTGCCCGGCTGGTTACCGGGGGATACGACTACGACGTGAGGTTCTGGGACTTCGCTGGGATGGATTCCGCCCTGCAGGCTTTTCGATCCCTTCAGCCTTGTGAATGGTGAGAGCACTAACAGATTTTAAAATATTTTTTAATTTAATTTTTTACACTTTATATATAAGCGAGGCTCCATGCATCACGCTGTTTTTGTTAGTTTGCTCATTTCTTTGCAAGTGTCATTTTAGCTTATTTAAGCACAGTTATGTACTTAATGGATGCATGTTGTAAATTAAATTATGCAATTATGTAACCTGCCTGCTTATATCGAAAGAGTGCCAGCCTTCTTTGCTCATCTATATATCTCTCTCTGCCCTCCCTGCAGCCACCAGATCAAGTCCCTGCAGTACAGCGTCACTGGCGATGTCATCCTGGTAGTAGCGGGAAATGCTCAGGCTAAGGTGTTGGACCGGGATGGCTTCCAGGTCCTGGAGTGTGTGAAGGGGGATCAGTACATCGTGGACATGGTCAACACTAAGGTGCAGTCATGGCTGAGGGGGTTCCTTTAAATATGTACTGTGTTACTTTTTTTTAACCTATTTCCATTGAAAGTGATAAGTCTGCTAATGAAGTGGCTCATTGCTCTGACCCCTTGAACAGGGTCACACCGCAATGCTGAACAGTGGCTGTTGGCATCCAAAGATTAAGGAGGAGTTCCTAACCTGCTCCAATGATGGGTGAGTAAGGAGCAGAACTTAATGAAGAGGCAGAAGTCATAAGTCTGTGTTAATATTAGAGGCGATGCCCTAATAACCATCTAACGAACCTGCATGAATTTAATCACCCAGTGAGTACCAACACCTCGCATGTCCTCAAAGTGGCAAGGAGTGGTGGATGGGAAAACCAGAATCAGTTACATCATGTCTGGTGCAATAGCACTCTTTACAGTTACATTATCTCTGGTGCAATAGCACCTTTACACTTACATTATCTCTGGTGCAATAGCACCCTTTACAGTTACATTATCTCTGGTGCAGTATTACCCTTTACAGTTACATTATCTCTGGTGCAATAGCACCCTTTACAGTTACATTATCTCTGGTGCAGTAGCACCCTTTACAGTTACATTATCTCTGGTGCAGTAGCACCCTTTACAGTTACATTATCTCTGGTGCAGTAGCACCCTTTACAGTTACATTATCTCTGCTGCAATAGCACCCTTAGCGCCTTGAACCAGCAGCCTCACACACTGACATGCTCACCTGAGGCTGATAGCAGTCAGCACAGGGGTTGCTGCTCGTCTTCATTAGGCCTGTTATAAATGCACAACCATCCGTGCCTGTAGATAACAGACCTTTTCTGAAACCCAGCCTCTGCCTGTCCTTGCTCTTTCTCTTAGCCTTCAGGACTCTATGCCTTCAGATTGTTTTTTTTTCCCTTTGTTCGCTGTTTTTTGTTTTTGTTTTTCTGTTGTCGTTTTGGGTGCTTTGTAGTTTAGGGAATCCACTCCACCCAAAAGCTCCACCAGACCCCATGTCACAGCAAAGGCAGTTCTATTCGTTTACATTATTTAACTCTTCCCTACGTTCAGTACGGTGCGTACCTGGGACCTGAACTCGGAGAAGAAGCACAAGTCCGTTTTCAAGCCCCGCTCCCTGCAGGGCAAGCGGGTCACCCCCACCTGCTGCGCCTACAGCCGGGACGGGAAGCTGATCGCAGCCGGCTGCCAGGACGGGACCATTCAGATCTGGGACCGGAACCTCAGCGTGAGTCTTCACCTGCACTTTAAACTTCATTATTTTCCTCACCAATGCTCTTCTGGCTGAATGGAAGCACATCCCTGCAGCAATGCTCCAAAATCTAGTATAAAGCCTTCCCAGAAGAGTGGAGGTTGTTATATCAGCGAAGGGTGAACCAACTCCATATTAATACCCATAATGTCCACATACTTATGGCCATGTAGTGTGTATGTTATGTATGCTGTATAAACTATACTGCGCATTATCTTTATGTCTGTAGTGTTATCTTTACTAAAACATTATTGCTCTCCGATTGTTTATTTAAGGCAAAATTAAAATATAGCCAGTAATTACCGCTGAGTTCATAGTGGAACTTTGATTGTGGCCAGCGCCATCAAACAATTCTGTCACCCCTTCAGAAAATGGCAGAGATCCCAGTACAGGATGGAATTGAAGTATTTTTATCTTTAGACATTGCCGGTGTGACAGGGGGCATTGGCGGGCCATTGCGATCTGCGATGTACCCCACCCCCGGTCCACCATGATTAAGCTACGGTCTCACTTTCGTTATTAAAGTGTGCAGAGTTGTTCAGTGTCTCATTGAAGTAAATAACATTAACAAAGTGAATAGGGTCCCACGAAAACTTAAACGCTCGCCTGTCTGAAATACCCTGGAGCCGACTCTGTCTTTAAACTTCAGAAGATAAATCAAAAAGTCATTAGACTGCTGCTCATGATACAAAACGGTCATAGCGTATGGCTGGCTGCATATTTCAGGATGTATTTACACTCCATGAATTTGTGTTTTTACCAGATTTACATAGCTAGTGAATGCTTATCCGCCAGTTTGTTTATCAATATTAATAAAGTATAGGTATGTACGTAGCTAATAGAAGCCATTGAAAACTCATTTGAAAACGGATTTGAAAAGTTTACCTCAAGGATTTTTTTTCATGACCGCTGCCCTGTTGACGTTGACGTAGCCTAGCTGTTACGGCAGGAACGTGGTTGACGTCAATGTTTCAAAGCGCGACTGAACTGAGCGGAGACTAGCCGCTACCAATAGCGTGAGACTGCCGTGATGGAAATACCGTTAAAACGTCTCCAAACGGGGGCACTTTTAAGTGCAGCTATTTCGCCGAGAATTATTTTCGTGAGCCGGGATTAGTTATGTAATGTAGTAATATACTTTAGTGTACAAACCATATGTAATATACTAATATGTTGTTATACACAAACCATAATTACATTTTCCATTCCATTGCGCAGGCTCAATGTTCATTCCAATATTAACATTGTATATACACCAACTCTCGACATATAGAAGTGCATTCCATTTGTTTAACATATCTTGGCCAGGAAGGGCAACAGGGACATTGAGTTGTTCACTGCCCAGGAAGGGGGAGAAAATGGTGTTTACAATTGTATTAAATCATTATATTGTTGTAAATATATATATTCAAAGATTCTTGTTTAATGTCTTGCTTTTGTTCAGGGACATTTTCATTTTCAGAATTTTTATGAACCTATAAATAAAGATATTATATATGCAATTCCAGAAACAAAGGAAGATAGTTGATAAGGCCAGACTGGATCAGCTATGTATAAATCATGACATGAAAGGATCAAAAGTGTTTAAATACAAAGACAGATCTTTACAGAGCTGATTCTGATTTTGTCCAATAGTGAATTTCAGCTTTTGGGAACTCTTAAGTCTGTGTGTTTGAGCGCAAATAAAGCCAACCCAATTATAGGGAAATGAGAGCTAACAGGGTCTCATATAACTTTCAAAATGAAAACTGTACCTACAGAATAACTTCAGCCTCTCTCCCTCTCTCCATTTCAGGTGCACACCAAGTTCCACTGCCGTAAGGCTCACACCCCAGGCTCGGACATCTGCTGCCTGGCTTTCTCTTACGACGGGACGACCTTGGCGTCCCGAGGAGGTGAGACGGGCGCGGTGTCGAGCCCCTGCTGAATTTCGGCGGGGGCGGCAGCACAGCTTGCAGTTTACCCGTCACGTCTTCGGACGAAGTCGAACTGTCAGAGCTGCCCCCGATTCCATCTGCTCGCTGAGCGTTTGTAAATAAGCTGTCGTGTCTCTTCTGTATTTTCTGTGCCAGTTCGAAATGCTGATCTCTTCCGTTCGAGGCACAAGAATTTCCTGAAAAGGCTACCGATAAATTCGATCCATCAATTTGTAGGCAATCTGCAAATTAGTGACTCACCTCTGGCTCGCTCTCAAAATTGTTTAGCAGATACAATAGACCGCATTATATCATCGTGTCACTTTTGAAGCGGATCCATTTAAACACTTAGGTAGAACAAGCTGAAGGAAATGTTCAGTGTGACCTTAATTTGCAACTAATTCATCATGCTGACTGTAAAGTCTTGTTTGCTTGGAGGAGTGTTGATGTGCATCTGGCAGAATGATTCAACTGAATTTTCCCCTCTATTTTGTGTCATGACTCATTCAATCAATGGGTTCATTCAGGATTACTGAAGTGGTACTTGTTGGGTCCCTCTGCTCCCATCCCGTGTGTGTACTGTGGGTTATTTTGCTCTGACTGTGATGTTCCATGCAGGTGACGACACTCTGAAAACCTGGGACATCCGGAACTTCAGCAAGCCTCTCAATGTCGCCTCAGGCCTGACCACCATCTTCCCCATGTGAGTACTCCTCTGGGAATGCCAACCCTGGTGGGAATTACAGCCTCTCTGGGAATGAGAGCTGTATGAAAATGAGTGGGCATCAGCTGAGGAAAATAAATATGTGTGTTGAATTTAATTTCTGATTTCTGTATACATTTCTGTCTAATTGCTTTGGCTGCTGTAGCGTTAACAAAATTGCCGTGGGACTTGCGGACTAACCTTGGCTCTTTTTTTCCCAGGACGGACTGCTGTTTCAGCCCAGATGACAGGCTCCTAGTGACGGGCACTTCAGTGAAGAAAGGCGAGGGCAACGGCAAGCTGGCGTTCTTCGACAGGGCGTCGTTCCAGAAGGTGTATGAGATCGAGGTGACTGATGCGGTGAGTTAAGGTCCTTCCGGAAGTTATATGAGATTAAGGTGTGTAATGTGGTAAGATCTTCCCCACGGCCATCATGCCCATCATTATTGATCGGGCCCCGCTGGACATTTGTACCACAAGGAGCTATAGGTAGACTGCTTCTGGTGCTCAAGCACAGCTATACGGTGTGGGAACCAGTGCTCCTGCGTGCCAGTCGTAATTAGGGTCCCATACTGTATCAGGGACACCGCGTTCACTTCTGCCCCAATATCCGCCCATAGGTCGCATGGCTACATTCCTCATTCACTGCGGCGATATGCAAATTTCACTCGGCTAGCAACACCACGCAGGTGTACTATCCCACTCCCTTGGTCTTCAGGATGAGCTTCACCGATGCATCGGAAGTCCTTTTCTTTTTCAGTCGGCACATCCCATCAGCCCCCGGGGTGGTAAAGGGTTGGCTTGGAGAGTTGATGACGCACATGGGACTTATGACGATTTCATTATCAGCGTTATCCACGCAATGAATTGTCGTCAGTTATCTTGAGTTTGACAGACTTTTGGAATGAAGCTGCTTTGAGTCACTGTTTTGAGGGGCATTTTTAATAAGATATCTGACCTTGACCACCATATCTGTCTTAGTATAGCTGCTAATGTTAGCTAATCTTTACACTCCTTACTTTCAGTTCAATCATACCTTATTTTAGGACTTTTTATTGGCCTTAATGTTCGGCAGGTCAGCCCAGAGGATGTTTCAGCACTTGAAGATGGGATTTCTGAAGCCATAAAAACTATCATCACTTCTATGCAGAGTGGGAAGGCCCCGGGGTCAGATAGTTTCCCTTATAAGTTTTCTGATAAACTTATTCCTCTTTGGCTTGCAGTCCCTCTTGAGACTAAGTACCTTCCTCCAACGTTATATCAAGTCTATTTCCCTTTTTGCTGTTCATCGTTTAGACGCATAACTTAAAAACCATAAAACCCATCAAGACTTGCCAAAGTGACCCATAACTCTTTAAAATCCAGATTTTAAAATACTTGCCAAAGTCTTAGGCCTTTGCTTGGAGAACGTTCTCCCATCCATCATTTCTAATGATCAGATTGGCTTTCGCCTTGGCAGGGAGTCCTTTTTTAATGGGCAAAGGTTGCTGAACATACTGCACACACCATATATTTCATTTGATGCAGAAGAGGCATTTAGTTGACAGAGTTGAATGGTATTAGTCGTTCTTTGCCCTGGAGAAATTTGGATTAATCCCAAACTTCATCTCATGGATCAAGCTTTTAAATGATTTACCTATGGCTTCCATCCTTACCGAAAACCTTTCTTCAGGTCAGTTCCCCTTGCACAGGGGAACTCCTGTCCTGTTTGTGATTGTCATCGAATGGCCTACCTTAACTCTGAGACCGAATGAGAGGATTGAAGGGATCCACAGAGGTCCACAAGGTTTTTCTTCATGCAGATGTCCTCCATTGTATAATGAAACCAGACATCACACCCATTTGATCTCGATATGCTAGACACTTTTGGAGGGTGAACTAAATTTGCATAAAAGCAAATACTTCTGTATTACTTCATCCTACACTATCCAGTCTAACATTCCCATCATGGTTGCTAAGGACTCCTTCAAATATCTTGGTGTGACTGTCACTAGGTCATTCTCTGATCTCAATTTAGCCAATTGAGTACAGTAAAAATATATATATATGTATATTTCCTCACTTTATATGAAAGAAGTTTTTTTAGGTTCATTGAAACTTGTCCTGGTTGCTCCTGATTTTCAGGTATACTGTTGCCTATACGGTCAGGTAATTTAGGAAACTTAACATACTGGATGCTTTGAATAAGGATTTGATATCCTAAATTATATTTGGGAGCAGATCTTGGAGCAAGTACACACCGCATCTGTATGTGTGTGTCGTGGTCTTTTGGGATTAGAAGCTCTCCATAGATTGCATTTTTCCAAAACTGCTCCGGCAAAGACGGACAAAGATCTCATTTGTGATGGATGCAAAATATCACCAGCAACTGTATACCACATTTTTACTAGTTGTACTAAGCTGGATCATTTCTGGGCATTGTTTTTGATACTTTTTCAAGGATCTTTAAAAGACCTCTTACTCTCCACCCACTTATTGCTATTTTGGGGTCACTTCTGATAATACATCTGAAACGATTCTTCAACAAAAGGCCATTGCATTCTCCTCTCTATTGGCTATATTATTGATATTATTTAAATGAAAAAATGCTGCTCCACCCACACACACTCAGCTAATCAAACATATCCTGTATAATTTTAAGTTGGACAAAATAACACACACCGTAAATGTGGCCCTGCATAACTTCCCCAGAACGTGTGATGGCTTTATTGATTTTGTGGAAAAGTTAGAGGAGCTTCCATGTGGCTGACACTCCAGCTGACCAAAGTTCACACACAAGTCCCCAGGGAACCTACCCAACCCATCCCCATCCCTAACTCACCCCATCCAGTGGTGTATCATCTTCTCTTCTATGTGTGTGTCTCCATGTGTCCTTTTTATTTATTTATTTATTTTTTCAAGTTGTAATTTTTTGCGGAAAGTTGCGCTTATCGAATGCCACGTGAACAGAATGGTGATAGAGGCAAGCACTTTGTGCTTCGTGGCTCAATACCGGCATTGACTACTGCCACCTCTGATCTGATGCGCCCTGAGAAATTCAATACAAACAATGTGAAAGGAAGGGAAAAAAACATCAAGTAATAAAAAAAGTTAATTTTCCAGTTGAGATTCAAAAAGGAATATGGAATAGCCAGACCATAAACTGACCCAGCCCTGTTTTTGGCACAACAGCCCGTCCTGGCACCCAGCAGCAGGTACAATAAGCAGGACCAGAGATATGCTCTGACCTGAACTCCAGCTCAAACTGCTGTCTTCTCGAGTGTGTATATACTATTTTATATGAATAGTTGCTATTGCGGTTGTTATTCCTTCTCTTTTCCTTACCGTTCTTTCCTTCTCTTTTTCTTTCTGTCTTTCTCATGGCCCTTGTTCCTTTTCTCCTCAGAGTGTGGTACGCTGTCTCTGGCACCCTAAACTGAACCAGATCATGGTGGGGACCGGGAATGGCTTGGCCAAGGTCTACTACGACCCTGTCAAGAGTCAGAGGTGAGTGTCATCAGCTGTTCATGATAAACTAGTGTTTCTCAAAAGGTATTTCTTGAGTGCTGGCTGATGGGGGGTGGCAAATTCTGAGTTTAGGAAAGCACATTTCATGTATTTCTGTTACACTTGAGAGGCAAAATAACCATCACATTTTTGGGCTTAGAAGCCTAGACAGCACAGTCTCCAAAGGTCTAACAAAATTTGCACATTAATTAAAAGTCTGACTCGGTTTTATTTTTGTTCTTTTTTAAAATTTATTTACCACTGAACCTGGGGCTGTAGGTATCCAATTCCCACCCTAATCCGGAATACCCAACTGATCATGACAGTAGGCTTGAGATGATTGGCACTCCCCTCCCTGCATGGTCACTTCACCCTGTCACAATGGATGTCTGCACTGGCTCCCCATTGGTGAAACAAACTGCCCAAAGTTCTCAAGACAACCGCATCATTGGCTGTCTTTTGTTTGTCTCCAGTAAACATTATGATTTATGTACTTCCGTGGCATTTTACCATAAGGGCCTAAAGCTCACTCACTGTAGAGGAATTCAGGAAGAGTAAAGCTTGATAACTGCACTTCCCATTTCACAGAGGAGCTAAGCTGTGTGTGGTGAAGAGCAAGAGGAAGGAAAGACAGGCAGAGACCCTGACTCAGGACTACATCATCACACGTGAGTATTACTCTCGTGTGTAACAGAACATCTTCATGTGAGAGAATTACATCAAGATTTGAAATTCTCCACTCACACATAATTTCTGCCTGCTGTAGATGACATTTTTTGCCCTATTTTTGGCTGGACCGCAACAGTGGGGCCAGCCCTACAAACACGAATGTCTGTGACTGAGTGATGAAGTTACACCATTGGTCGGCCGAGTTATGAAGTTACACCATTGGTCGGCTGGATCACGTGTGTTAGGTCCAGCCATATACTAGGTTTTAACCTGGTCTTGTTACATATAGTTGTATCCTTTAATTTTGCACATAATTTAGCACTCAATCTTCAGTGCAACTCCTTTCCAAAAAAGAAACACATCTCTCCCACAGGCACAGATGTACAATAAACTATCCAATGAAACACCGTTCTGGATATTTCATGGAGCAGTTTGGCTTAAGGACCTTTATTAAGGGTACAACAGCAGTACCTCACCTGGGAATTGATCCTGCACCATCTGAGTTACAAGCCTAGTTCCCTAAACACTATACTATACAGCCATTCTTAACATTAATTTCATTTTGAGTGTGAGTGTGTTCTGTGTGTTGTAGTGTTTCTTGGTGCAGTGGTGTTTCTGGGTGCTGTGGTGTTTCTGGGTGCAGTGTGTTCTGGGTGCTGTAGTGTTTCTGGGTGCAGTGTGTTCTGGGTGGATTGGTGTTGTGGGTGCAGTGGTGCTCTGATGTTTGATGTTTACGGTGTCCCTTCCTTTTTCCCAGCCCATGCGCTGCCCATGTTCAGGGAGGCACGACAGCGCAGCACCAGGAAGCAGCTGGAGAAAGACAGGCTTGATCCGCTGAAATCGCATAAACCCGAGCCCCCAGTCTCTGGACCAGGTATGAAACAGCCCCCACCTACACCGCACACCAATATTTTATGCATCTCTTCACCATGTTGCTTCTAAAGTCTCTCAAGGTTTCCCCTTAACTGAACTCCTCCCACTTACTGAACTCCTCCCCCTTAACTGAACTCCTCCACCTTTGACTGAACTCCTCCCACTTACTGAACTTCTCTCCCTTATCTGAACTCCACCCCCTTCATGGAACTCCTCCCCCTTATCTTAACTCCTCCCCCTTCACTGGACTCTCCCTAACTCTGCTCAGAGTGGAGCCCTCATTCCATTACATTACATTACATTACATTACATTACAGGCATTTGGCAGACGCTCTTATCCAGAGCGACATACAACAAAGGGATAAAATCATTGGGATTAGCCTCACAGTGTCAGATCATATCCAGACTGTGCCAGTGCCGACTGTGGCCAGTATCTTCATAAGGTATGGGAGGGTACAGTCAGTTTGCGTCCATGTTTCAAATTTATTTTAAATAAATTAAAATTTTATTTTTAATCTTAAATAAAAAAAATGAGGAAGTTACAGATTGTTTAACTTTAGTAAGGAAGAAAATCACGCTCAGCCCTACATCCCTTTGGGGCTACTGGGTGGTTATATGTGGAAATCACGCTCAGCCCTACATCCCTTTGGGGCTACTGGGTGGTTATATGTGGAAATCACGCTCAGCCCTACATCCCTTTGGGGCTACTGGGTGGTTATATTTGGAAAGCATGGTGTATTGGCCGAGTCTGGAGCACTGGAAGAGCTGATGTAATAAACACCTGGCACGCTGACACACAACACAACCCAAAACGCTGCTAATTTATTTATCTGAGATGAAGGTCTCTGCTGTTATTTACTGCACTGTCAGGGAAATAAATTATACCAGGCCGTCTGACAGTCCTTTACTCTTTTAGGCTTGTTACACTATCTCTCTCTCACACTTGTCATATTATCTCTGTCTCTTACACTTGTTATATTCTCTCTCATGCTTGTTATATTATCTCTGTCTCTTACGCTTGTTATATTCTCTCTCTCTCTCTCTCTCTCTCATGCTTGTTATATTATCCCTGTAGTGTTGTCCCTCTGTTAGGAAATCTTTCTGTGGAAAATGAATCAGCAGTTTCCTTCCTCATAGTCAGTTCCCCAGCCTCTATTACAAACCCACACTATTGAGTGTATCTGTAGGCAGCGGTGCTCTTCCTACTGCACAGCAGATGGGTTTCGGTTTGGAAGACATTGTAAATAGCCAATCAAGGATATTTTCACTGAATTGTGTGCTTGTGTGAATATTTGTCACACTTTCCCAGATGTCCTCAGTCTCAGATGTTTGCCAGTGTCGTACATGGTGTGTGTGTGTGTGTGAGTGTATGTGTGATTAGGTTTGTGTGTCTGTGTGTGTAGTGTGTATTGTGTGTGTGTGTGTGCATATATGTGTGATTGTGCGTGTGTGCGCGCGTGCATGAGTGCATGCGAGACTTCCTCTAACCTGTCCTGTACGTGCGCACGCAGGTCGAGGCGGTCGAGTGGCGGCTCACGGCGGCACTCTGTCCTCCTTCATCGTGAAGAACATCGCTCTGGACAAGACTGACGACAGCAACCCCCGCGAGGCCATCCTGCGCCACGCCAAGGCCGCCTCCGAGAGCCCGTACTGGGTCGCCCCAGCCTACACCGTGTGAGTCCGCAGCCTCAGTCTCAGCACACGTTCTCACAGGACTGAGGGTTTAACTCACAGGACTCAGGATTTAACTCACAGGACTCAGGATTTATCTCATAGGACTCAGGATTTATCTCATAGGACTCAGGATTTCTCTCACAGGACTCAGGATTTATCTCATAGGACTCAGGATTTATCTCTTAGGACTCAGGGTTTATCTCATAGGACTCAGGATTTCTCTCATAGGACTCAGGATTTATCTCTTAGGACTTAGACTTTATTTAATGTTGTATTCCCTTCTCTGTTACGAGGTTTTAATAGTGTTGGGCCTGACCGTATTAAGAATGGAAAAGCCAACTCAGTGGGGATGTATGGTTTTATATTTCATGTTAGACCAATACGGAGACTTGTTGCTGTTTATGAAAATTTGTGATAGAGTGTCTCATTGCTCATGCGTTAGTCACAGGAACTGGCAGGACCGATGCTGGCTTGCGGTGAACACTCCTCTATGGGCGTTGAGGAACGCAGTTGTTAGGTTTCGCAATAGCTTGTCTAAACTACAACAGCGAGATTCAGAAACTGAATGGGCACACCTGTAACCCAGATAATCACCTGCAAGTACATTAGTGTGCAAATCTCATCGTATTATGAATGATAAGCTAGGCGAGGTTGGAAATTCAAAGCGCTTTACACAAGCTTAAAAGACAATAAAACCGCAGTTAAAAACATAAAATCACAATGAATTCAAAGGCAATTAAAAGACAATTAAAAAGAGAAAATACAATTTTGAAAATGCTTCTCACTGTTTCTGTCTCCTTTAACCTCCCGCTCTGTCGCGCCGCTGGAACAGGACTCAGCCGGAGCCCATGTTCGCCGAGGTGGAGTCGGAGGACGAAGAAGCCGACAAAGAGCCGGAATGGAAGAAGCGCAAGATCTGAGCTGTGCCCCGCCCCCCCAACCGCCACCCCCTCCCCCCCAGGTGGAAGGCACCGTTTGTACAGTAGAGCCGTCCCGCCCGGTTTTAGCCCTCGTCTGTCTTACACTGACGCCCTGCAGAAATGTTTATAGATATAATCTCCAGCTTGGACGTGCCTCTAAGATTCTGTGTTGATGTCTGAAGCAACTGAAGTTGTTGTACATGCACGCTTTTAAAGATTCGGTTTATTTCAATAAAGATGGCAAAAAAAAAACATTTTTTTTCCCCAGTTCATCTTCTGCAGGTCGGTTGATGTCTGTGCGCAATAAAAAGTAAAAATGAACAGCTTACTCCCGTATCGTACGTGTGAACATTTAAAAGAGTTTGCCTTGATCAAAGCTTCGATTTGTGTTTTTGCGTCATCACAGTTAATTTTGAGGTATAGATTTGGTCAAGGTGACCATTTCAGGTGACTGTAATTAATTGTAGCTACTTTCAGTCAGCAGTGCATTTCAGTTGGGCTGGTCTCTGTGCTTCCCGAAGAAGAGACCTGATTGGTTTCATATGTGGTGCTGGATTCCACGATATGATGTAGTTCACATTTTTCTTTTACTGATTTTCTGCTTAATTTAAATGCTTTGGCAACCGTTTTGGGGCAGTATGCATGCCCTCTGCTGTACAGAAGAACCCATGATTGTCTCTGATTTAGGGAAGACCAGAAGCTGTTGGTGTTTTCTGACAGCTGTTCAGAGCTTTTAATGGTTTTGAGTCTGGCCACATTAAGAGCTTTTAATTTCTTATGGCCCCAATTAGACACCGGTGTCTAAAAATAGCATTCTCTTAAATTATTGCTTTCATCGGTCACTAATTCAAGGTGCACTGCTGTAACACATAAGGGCAAGGCACATATTCAGCCAGAATAGTTTTAAAGTGCAAATTAAAATATGCAGCTGTGTTTACACTTTGAAATGCTAATTAGGAGGTTCTCCACTGTCCTGGCTAAATTCCCAAACCTTGGTTTCTCCCTCTCCACCTCAGCTGATGTGTGGAGAACGTTCTGGGGCAAAATGGCTGCCGTCAATATCCTGGTCATGGAGAGCTGCAGGGTCTTTAAATTTTTTTGTGCATGAAACTCCTCTTGAAACTCATAGTAATACACTCATTTCACTCAGGTTGTTGAAAAATGTAAATGTAACATAGCCACACAGTCATTTATTCATAGCATGTTTACAATAAAGTTTAAAGTTTATTTACTAGTTGAGAAAAATAACTCCAAATGTCACTCCATTTAATTTTTTCAGTCAGCAGTGTGAAATTCAATGCATGCACAGGACAAAACGTATTGCGAGTACTTTAAAAGCTGCTTGATAGTTGATTTTTGAAAGTTACAAATAAAAAGAGTAAAATATAGGAGAGGTTGTAGTCCAGACGCTAGGCACAATACTCTTGAGCACTCAGAGGGACTTGGGGTGGTCAGAAGTAACCAATTGGTTCGTGGTGAAGCTTGCCTGTCTCTTGGCGAAGCAGCTTTAAAGGTTGGTTTGCACAGGGCAGTGGTCTATGGACACACAGGTGCACATAGTCATCTCCACCTACGTGGACCTGCAGGGGAAGTGTAGAGGAGTGAGGACAATGGGCCAATCACCAGACAGGTCTCTCACAAACACAGGCACAGTTAAAATGTGGTTCTTCACATTTTATCAATTTTAGTACGTTTCTGTTAATGCTTATCAATGAAATAAAATCATTGCAAGACACGTGTTTGGATTGAAGCACATAAGAGAGCCAGCTTGGTGCTAACTAGGTAGGCTAGGTTGGCATTTTGTTGCTGTAATACTATGTTTATTTGTTAGAAATTGGTCTCAGTCACCAAATGTTACTTATTTGACAGAAGTCCATAATGTTAATCTGGTCATGGCAGTACTTCTGAACGCGGTTCTGTCACTGAACTGTAACTGAACTTACCTTAATGAAGTAGTTGGTTCCAGCCACCACTTGGGATGCAAACGATTTTGCTTTGAAGTCATCAAACTTCTTCCCAGCATCCTCCTCCGACTGCGACTTAATCTTGGAGAACAAACGCACAGACAGACACACACACACACACACACACACACACACACACACACAAACACACACAGAATGAATTCACTTTCTTCAAATGGGACACCTGTCATATGTGCTGCCCGATGGGGATTTTTCATTAAAACTGCTGAACCAACAACAACGCCGCCCAAAAATTCATTGTGACTGTGACTCACGAAGTAACTGTGACCACTCGTCTAAAAACAAGGCACGCCTCAACTGTATCTAATCAAACGAAGCTTTTTAGCCTATTCCGGACTGCGGAAGCATTCCACCTTCACAAAACCTTCCGTACAGCGACCCGTAACTTAATTGAACTATCAACTAACTCATCTAGTTGAACTATCATCTACAGACCATTATTTATGCTGGCAGTTTTAATACAGACATATCTGCCAAGCACATTAATTCGCTTTGTGAAAAAGTTACATACAATATCAGTGCGATGCGATTACTGTCCGTAGCTAGGCTATACATTCCAAGAGCTGCAAGTCCAGTTTAAAATAATATCTCACAGAATAAATAAAAGTAGCCCCATTTGTTCATTGGAGATTCACTTTTACCTCATCACAGATTTTCTGCACCTCGGGAGTGGCGTCCTGAGGTGCTCCTGTTCCTCCACATAGCGGCATAATGATCAGAGAGAATTTACTAACAGCACAGTGTTTTGGATCACACGTAAAAGGGCAATGATAGCCTACGATATGTCCTGTCAAATCGAAACGACAAAAGTTCAGTATTTAGTTTGTGACCAGGTTATAGCGTACCATGTGACTAGGCTAGACCATACCAAGTGATTAACCCAACTCAAACCTGCTATTTGAAAATGGCTACATCCAATCTGATAATAAATAGGAAAAGGATACTGAATACGATAATATTACCGGTCGTGTTACAACAAAGATACATTTCATTAGATGAACCATGAAAATGTATTTTGAAATTTTGCCTTGCTTTCTCTGTTCTCCCCTCCCATTTTTTGGTTTGTTCGGTGATGCAGCAAAACGCATGGTCCTGGAACCAGGACCAGGACACCGGATTGCTATTCTCCAGGAAGCTCGCAAACTCCAGTGGCTAGGCTACTCGATGTATTGCCGTTTAGTAAGCCTTTGGTGACCAGAAGCAAGTTTCTCCATTGAAAACTACGAATTTACACTGGCCAAATTATTTTCGTTTAAATTCTAAAATTTCTTGTCACTGACCTATCTTTATCAGAGGTGTGGGAAAAGCATCTATTCAACACACTCGACTGAAACAGTTTTGAAGCGATGGGGTACATTTATCATCACTAGGCAATTAAATCGTCTCGAATAATTTCCACCTTGTACTGCTTCGGTTACGTTAGACTCAGAGTTAATAACATTGCAGTACAGAAAATTATATATAAAGGTTGTCTTTACCCATATTTTGTAGGGCCACAGGCAGGTGAAGCCAAGCAGGCAATCAGCAGCTTGTTTGGGTGGAGTTCTAAGTCACAGGTATAGAGAGCAGTTAACCTGCAGGGGGGTTAGTCTAATCCAGCCAGTAATATAAAGCACATCACATGCAAAAGTTAAAAGTTAGTATTGATGATGTCTTGCTTTCTTTCATGCACCGAGCAGGCTTAATTTCAAGACAAAGCAGGTACATAAATCAAAGCCTAGTGAATTATATCTGAAGAATAACATGTTTTCAATGTACAAAAAGGACAAGTCACTCACACATACAAAGCACTCTCTGTAAGTCATTTGTTCAACCTTGCAAAATCTAGGCCTGCCATTAAAAGCATTGACATCAAAATTATGCCAAGTTACAAGAAACAATATTGCCCATCTTAGCTCACACAAATTAAACAAGCCGTATTCCAAATCAATGCTACCCCAGTGCTTCCTAAACTGGCTAAATGGCCAATGGGGAGACATATCCTATGTGCCTGGAACATCTGCAATGACATACTTGGTAGGAAGAAGAATACGGAAAAAACACAAAATCCCCCAAGTTCGGGGCCTCATTGTGCAGACCCCTGAAGTTGTTTGTGAATTCTGTCTGCTGACATGAGGTCAGAAGGTACAGAAGTTAATGTTTTTAAGGGCTGAGAGACTGTGGTAATTGTGGTTATTTCTGTAGGAAACCCTGAATCCCTAAACTCTCGGTGCTGTATGGATGTGAGCCATGCTGCCCCGCCAAGGCGTTACTTGGCAGAATGGCATACCCGCCATCCCAATGAGCTGTTCCTGTCTGCAACAATCACTTTTCAATGATTAATTTCATCCATTTTGCTTGAGATCAGTGTTCCGTTAGCTAAAGGACTTCACCACAGGCTAAAAAAGTACAGCAACCATAGCAAGGTTGTTTACAGCTTCAGCAAGCACCTGTATAGCTTGCAATCCAGCAGCAAACTAGACTTTAGACACTTTGGCTGTCAATTCCCAGAGAGCCACACCCCCCGCCTCCCACCCCAACCCCCAGATCACGTCAACCCTCTGCATTTACTGGTTTTTATGTTAATCCTTCGTATTTAGGTACCCACTGCTAAAAAGCCCCATAGGTTTGTGGTCTGTCCACCTGTGGATTGACAGCTCAACTGTGTTGTTCTGGCAACAGCTGAATCTTTATCATAGCCCACTCAACATGCGCACGTTTATCACATACTGCATTGTTATGTTCTATAGCCTGGGTTATTTAGCCTATTTTCACCCTGTGTTGTAAACGTTAGCCTATGTTGTGTTTGGTGGCCTGTTATGGCTATATCATTTAAATTATTTTTTACACACCTGGATAACAATTGTTGAATTTCAGCGAGAAGCAAATTATAAAATTTCAGTTAATAAAATTGTTTATGTGGCGATTTGGGTATTACAAGGAGTACATCTCTGTGCATCATAAACCAAAAAAGACTTGGCACCTGTGCAATCTTATGCATTCCCAGGAGCCATTGCACAAGAGGCCGATCAGGAAGTGATGCACAGGAAGTGATGCACAATCTGCCTCCTTAGAGTATATAATATGTAGACAGCGATGCCAATAGAAACCTATGGGGAGCACATCAGAACCAGGAAATACATTTTTTTTAGCTCAGCAGACATGCTGAGTTGTGTCCTTGGTCACATGCATAATCACGTGTACAATGAGGATGTAGTCTTATTGATATAGACTAATAATCACTTGATTGACAATGATTACCTGTTAGACTGATATGAGTTGGTTAGATATGCTTCAGAGTAAATTGATAAATGAATGAATGAATGAACCATTTATGAGCTTTACAGTACAGAGAGGGAGAGAACATTTTTTTTAGCCAGTTAAATCAGGGGATGATTAGGTGGCAAGTTTGAGAAAGCCAGGTTGGGGATTTAGCCAGGACACCTCTTTGCAACTAGTGTCATGGGATCTTTAATGACCACTGTGAGTCAGGACCTCGGTTTAACGTCTCATCTGAGACGCATTAATGTGGTTTGCAAATGATTTTTCATTGTCAATGCTATATGAAATGCTGCCTAGCCTACATAACAACCTCTCCTTAGTGTCATCACCTTCAGTCTTTTTTCTTGTTGATCTCAGATGGCATCTGAACCAAAATCGCATTAGGCCATGCAGTGACCGGGCTGGGTCTGCCGGAGAGGAACAAGCCAGCCCCAAAATGGAAGAACTGAAACGACCTCTACCAAAAAGGTAAAACTGACACAACAGTCAGACCTTCCTTTTTTAAAAGGAAAGAAAACCATCCCTTTATTGTTACATGACATTGTATTTGTTTGGTGTCCCTATAGATGACGGCCAAATATGGATTTATTACAGAGAGAGAAGTGTCCAGTCCAGCTGAGGGGACAAATATCTGTTTGGGGGACAACAGAACTGTGTCTGTAGAATCTGCTCTGTGAAGGTAATGTTAGCAGAGATGACTGATAGACATACTGTAATATAAATGTGGAGATCATTTGTATTGATAATGGATGTTTTTTGTACGTATAGCTCAGGCCAGCGGCAGTGTAACATCTTTTTTCTCAATTATTCTGACATGCCATTCTCTCGCAGTTTGTGAAATCTTGATTTGGTGGGACACACAGAGCTGCTGCAAAGCCTTTTTTTGACTTATGATGAATGTTATCCTCGAAGCGGATCCTCAGGATCGTTTTAGTCTCTGAGCAGAACTGTCAGCTAACAAATCATTATTTATGCTAGCAGTTTTAATACGGACATATCTGCCAAGCACATCAATTCGCACAGTGAAGTTACATAAAATATGAGTGCGATGCGATTACTGTCCGTAGCTAGGCTATACATTCCAAGGGTTGCATCGTCCAGTTTAAATTATTATCTCACAGAACAAATAAAAGTAGCCTCATTTGTTCATTTGAGATTCACTTTTACCTCATCACAGATTTTCTGCACCTCGGAAGTGGCGTCCTGCGGTGCTCCTGTTCCTCCACGTCGCTGCATGATGGTCAGAGTGTATTTTCGAACAGGACCGTGTTTTGGATAAGATGTAACAGGGCAACGATAGCCTACGACACGTGCTGTCAAATCAACACGGCAAAACTTACCTATTTAGTTTGTGACTAGGTTATAGCGTACCACGTGACTAAGTTAGAGCGTACCAATTGATTAACCGAACTCAAACCTGCAATTTGAAAATGGCTACGTGAAATCTGATAATAAATAAGAATAAACTACTGAATACGATAATATTTCCGTTCATGTTACAACAACGATAAATTAAATTAGATGAACCATGAAAATGTATTTTAAAATTTGGCCTTGCTTTCTCTGTTCTCCCCTCCCATCATTTGGTTTGTTCGGTGATGCAGCAAAACATATGATCCTGAACAATGAACTGGTCCTGAACAGAGAGGTCCTGAATCAGGACACCAGGCATTGCCATTCTCCATGAAGCTCACAAACACCAGTGGTAACTCGAGGTATTGCCGTTCAGTAAGCCTCTGGTCTATGCCTCTGGTGCCCAGAAACAAGTTTCCCCATTGAAGCCCATGCACATATACAGGCTATTAAAGCATTAAAAACTTTAAAGCAGCACAAGGCTATGCATCACATGCTAGCATGCAAAGACTCAATGCTATACAACACATGTGCTGTTCAGTACTGACTTTGCAGACTTTGCAGAAAGCACAGAAGCCAATGCTGGTGGCATATTTAGATGTCACTGATGACACTGTTGATTGTCCAGTAACCAGATTTAGAAATTTACGGTGAATGTGCCAGCGTTTGCCACGTCTCTCAGATCTGCATGCGGAGTGTTCCAAACATGTGATGCTCTAAAAGAGAAGGCTGATTGGCTAAAAGCGCTTTTCCCATATTATGCAATCGCCTCTTGTGTGGGCCTTGTGGACCTACTTGTAGTTTTATTCACAAATTGTCTGGACAGGAGAAGCAAAACCATTAAGGATTTTAAAAACTAAACCTGCGTCTGAAAATTTCACCAGATTTTCCCAGCTTAGGTGTACTTGGCTAAGATGTCACAAGTGATGATGTGGGTTTGACCTTTTGTCTTGGATATTTCGAGCTTGTTTAAAAACTGTCGCAATGTGTTTGAGAGTAGTCTTACATGCCTGTGTCCAACCAGTTAAACAGTAAGTGATATGAGGGAGAATTATAGCATTCAGCAACAATTTTTCAGCCTCTGTTGTTAAACTGTCTCTAATACATCTAAAATTAAACAGGTTGAATTTCACTGTGTTCACAATTTTCTTTACATATTTTTTTAAATCAAGTTGTGAATAACTTATTATTCCCAGATATTTAAACTCATGCACTACCTCAGATTTCTTGCCTTGAACAAATATTTCAGGTTCAGATTCCAAATTTTTTAAACATGCAACAGTTTTTTAACATTAAGATGTAAGCAAGATTTTATCAGCCAGTTTGAAATGTGTACATCGCAGCTGATAGCTTCTGTGTGGCCTGCTGCTTTTTTTGCATGCACATAAACTGCTGTGTCATCAGTATACATTTAACAAGTAATGCCAGGAGGACAGACATCTGGAAGCTCATTGACGTATAAACTGAATAACAATGGTCCTAGAATTGACCCCTGTGGGACTCCAACTTCTTTGTTTAATTTATCAGTTAATCTGCCTAACATGACGTGGAGAAAGAAGTTGTGTGTTTACACACCAGTGGATTACTTAGATTGTTAGCACACTTGTCAATCAAGGGAAATGAATGAAAACAGGTTGAGACCAATGATCAATTTAAAGGTAAGTTTGAAATCATTAATACAGGTATCATAACTATGTTTTAGAGGGAAGCAATATCGTTGTCAATACAGTAACAATGTGAAAAGCCAACTATAAACGGCTATAAAACCCACAAGCGCCGACAATTATGCAATCGGCGCCATCTAGTGGTTACAATCTGACATGGTAAATAGAAAAATCGCTTAGGCAGGCCTAAGCCTTTGACAAAAACGGCCCAATACACAAAACTATAGTCTTCTATTCCAAAAGTGAAAGCAATGCAAAAATTCTAAGCTCTCATTTTTTCGTTCAGATAGACAGGAAATAAAGCTTATTTTTTAAAAAAAAAAGGATTGGTGCATTGAGGGGCCCCATGGCCTGTTTTCAGTTAAGGCATTGTTCTAGTGCAAGGATGGGCCCCATTGATGTGGTTATCTGGTTTCTTTTAAGGCACTGTTCCAGTGCATGGATGGGTTCCATATTCTGGTATATGTTAAGGTACTGTTCTATCGCATAGATGGACTCCATGGTCTGGTTTCTGTTAAGGTACTGTTCTGTTGCATGGATGGACCCCAGTTGGTCCTAACATAATGGTAAATGGTAAATGAACTGCATTTATATAGCGCTTTTATCCAAAGCGCTTTACAATTGATGCCTCTCATTCGCCAGAGCAGTTAGGAATGTCTTGCTCAAGGACACTTCGACACACCCAGGGCGGGGTTCAAACCAGCAACCCTCCGACTGCCAGACAATCGCTCTTACCTCCTGAGCTATGTTGCCCCCTTGCAATGCACGGATGGTAGGGTTTTAGCCAGCTGGCCTCACAGCACTTCATCACAGACCAGCGATCCTGGCACATTTGTGCACTTTAAATTCCCATGTTAAGCTGCACATGGACTGTGATCTTCAGACCATTTCTGCGGAAGCCCTACTGGCAAACTTTGGCGAGGTAAGAAGCAACAATTAGCATCCTGTGTTTGAGAGGGAAATACATGCCTGTCTGTTTCTCCTAAACTGATGGTGAACATTGCAGCGAGGAGCGCTGCTGTACACGATTGGTCATTCCCTGCTAGGGAGAAAAAAAGCTAAAGTACTTGTTTCAGATGCAATACGTCCCACAGTAAAGTAGCCCTGCTGATTGCCCAGCAGTCCTGTGGAGTAGCACTTAAAGCTAAAGTTGACCAAAAACCAGGAACTGTGAATTTGCAGCCATAGCATTACCCCACAGCAACAGCAACAATAACTCATTCCCCAACCTTTATGTCTTTTGCTCAGCCAACCAGCACGAAATATCAGACAACCTGACTATTGTATATCATTAGAAAGGGGGATATCCAAATATGGAATGTATTATTCCAAAAGTATTACCTTCTTTTGTGACTGAAGAAAGAAAGATTTCCTAGAAAGGGTGACGAGAGGTAAAGCAAACTGCTTGCTTGGCACAGACACGCCTTTCTGTTTGGCTTGCTGTGTACAGTAAAATAGCAGCACTTGCGGCAACACAAACGTTGCTAGGTAAATTAAACCCTGCCATTTGGCGACTTGTCGTGCCGAATGCGCCAAAGCATCTCCTGCGATGACATCACCGTGTGGTTGATAAGGCTCTTCAGGATCATGAATATGTGGCCTCACCATAGAAATATCATCGGCGCCACAGAGAAGCACAAAGTAACCAATAACACTTTACAATAACATTACATGAATTGGCATCATCTAATGTAGTTGTTAACTACTAACTTCCGAAAAGTTCTTCTCTATAGCTTTGTTAACGTATTTGCACATCATTAATTCTTGTTAAGAACTACATTAGATAATGCCAGTTCATATTGGGATTAAAAAACAGTTCCTGCATCAGTTAATGGTTAACAAATGATAAATGTATTCTATGTTTTCATAATGTATAAATAATCGTGTAGCTAATACATTAGTTAATGTATTTGTTAACTACTTACTAGATTTCATGCTTAATGAATGTATTTGTACAACATTAATCCATGTTAAAAACTACATTAGTTAATGCCAATTCATGTGACCTTATTGTAACGTGCTACCAAGTACACTACAAGAGATTCTTGGAAATGAGCAAAAGGTACATTCTGTACAGTCATTAGAAAGAATTTTTCCAGGCAGGGAGTGGTCAATGTGTGGAATAGCCTGCCAGGTCACGTAGTAGAGGCAGAAACTTAAGACCAGGCTTGATACGGTGCTAGATACTATCTAGCCTGTAGGGAAATCAGAGCACAAGGTACAATTTAGTCAGGAAAATGGTGAGCACTGTTGGACTGAATGTCCTGCTCTTGTCATTATGTTATGTTTTGTTATGCTAATATGCAACCTCGCAATGTTTGTGTACATGTGACAACTTTTAAGTCATTCACATATGAATGGAATGCCCACACCCAGTGAACCAGGAACAGCTCAGAGAGAGGACTGTCACTAATTTAGCAGTTTTGAAGGTTTATAAATAAAATTTCTCATATCAACTGGGTCACATAGTTGATAGAACAACATATCCCTAATATAAAATGAAAACGACAAGATTTAAAATCAGGTTTCCTTTAGCCTGCTGGTTCACCTCCCAGTCAACTACACATTTTATTTAACTGATATTTCACAACCATCCTAAGTTTAAAAACAGTTAAAAAATAAAAAATAAATTCAACTCTCTTAATGGTGAAAGATTCAGTCATCATTAATCCTATATTTTGACTCACAAATAAATGTGTTCTTAATCACAGAGAAGCTAATGCTACTGACTACTGAATTAGCCCACACGGGTTTGTAACGCAGAGTGAATGCGTTAATGGAGTGAAGATTAAGATCTCGCGGCCTCCCTACCTGTTTGTTCAGGTGCGCGGCTCACACACATTTGGGCAGGTATGCAGGTAACTGAGGGGGAGGGGTGGAAAAGCCACCTCTTCCTGTTTTCGCCGTCCTCACAGGGCTCGCCCCAGCTCATGCCTCTTCCCAACGCTTCTTCCTGATTTTTCTTCCCCAAGGGATTAGTTTTTTTTGCATTTTGTTCAGGGGGGCAGCACTTAAAAACAAACAGAAATTTACCTTGCGTCTGAACACCTCGCCCCACACTCAGGAGATCCCAGTTCACGTATCCCGCACTGCACGAAAAGGTGAGTACTTCTTTTTTTTAGATGTTTGATTATATTGTTGATGCATTCTCAACCTTATGTGTTTACTTTGTAATGGGGTATTGTCCTGTCATGGTGTTTGTGTGTTCTCAACCTTAGGCGTTTACTTTTAAAGATGGTTTGAACTGTCACGCTGCTTTTTTTAAAAACCTGACTAACTACATGCTGAGAAACTTTGTTGCCCCTAGGAGAGTGCGTCACGGCATGTGATATGTATTGGAATGTTAAACATTTTTGTACTACAGACAAGTTTTACAGTTTTGCACGTTCCCCCAGACAGACTGGGGAAGGTAATTGCTCACTGGTGGAAGGACATGGCAAACTCAAAGGATTCGGGCATACATTAATTTCTCCTAAACCAGTCCTCGTTTCAGACTCCACACAGCATAAGTTCCAGAACATTCGATCAAGTTAAGAGGGTTGAGTGAGAAATGTACCAGTGTAATCCTTGATGGCGTCTATAGGTTGTAAATTTTTCCTTTCTGTTGGAGAGACTCAAGTCTGCCCGCCCTGTCTCCACGATCCCTGCTCAGTAGGCATGAGACACAATTTTGTTAAAATCATTTAAATGTAGCAGTCAGTTTCTGATTGCGAATGACAGTTGGGTGAAGTGCACACTTTATACGAGTGCAGCACACCGCAGGTATATCCCTGTGCTCTTGGTTTGAAACTGAAAGAACAGGACCTCACCCACCATATGTGCTTGGTGTTCACTGTACTGTGAAAACACATTTTGAAATTGCGTCAAATGCCATGGTTATCTAAATCTTTTAGCGGTTTATCAAACCTTTCATGTTTCCTCCTCTACACTCGTTTCATTTTGGGTCGGCTGGGGGGGGTGGGGGGGGGTTGAGTTTACTGTCGCACACAAGAGATTAAAAACTGTCTTTTCTAAACAATGTCAGGCTATGCATATCAAACACTGGCAGTTTGTAAACCTGGCTGTTAAATTAGGAAAGGTCATTTTCTAAAATGGAGTGTACTTTCCGCATAACTATCAGAATATTTGCACTGTCACTGTAAAATAAACTAAGAATTAAATGAGTGGAGAGCCTGCCCTTACATCCCTGTCCGTACATCTGTCAGTGATTGCTTCCTATGCTGCCGTGCAGAGCCAGCTGTCTCGTCTGTACTGCTGGCCATTATTCTGCACATGGTTAGCTGTGCTCCACTGAATTGGCAGCAGGGGTTGCAGCACTGAGTGCTGATGAAGACGGTTGGGGATTCCAAACGGGGGGGGGAAATCGGGACAAGCATTAAAAAAAAATCCACATTCTTTTAACAGTTTTACAGCCTAGTGCAAGCTTGCAAGCTCAACCACCATGAGTCAGAAGCACCGATCTAGACCCAAGTAAAAATATTCATGTACTGCACTCACGTAGCAAGGCACTCAGTTTTGTTGATTCTTTGTTTAGGAAAATATTTCAAGCAAATTTATATCGAAAACGGGAGAGGAAGGATCAAATAACGCTACCTCATGTCATAATTCACTGATGCTCACGAATCTAACCAGGGGTCAAACACACAAGATTAACCCTTCAAGTACTATAATCATAAAGCGAGCACCTGGCCCGATGTCTGTCCGTCTCCCCCCCCAGGGCAGCCAGAATGGACGCGTCGACCCCCCAGGCGTGTGACCGGCAGCTGTGTCAGTACCACGGGAAGTGCGTGACGGTGGACGGCGAGCCCGTCTGCGAGTGCCTGCTGGGGTACCGGGGCGCGTTCTGCCAGGACCGGGTCAGCGAGTCCATCCGGGTGCCGCTGACGCTCGGGGTGCTGGGGGTCATCGGCGGGGCCATCCTCCTGGCCTTCGCCTGCAGGTTCATATGGAAGAGGGTGAAGACGTTTCGGAGGTACCCAGGCCCTCCCCTGACACCATACGCCTGCTTTGTCTTTTGATCACCTTCCCTCGCCTCCCTATCTCTAAGCAACAAGAACCAGATTCACAAAATTGTGAAAATTTCGAGTAAAATGTCTCGTGATTAATTCACTTGCATCACACCATCCCGTGGGTCCGATGACTCCTATGAATCCTATGAACTTGTCAGTTAAGTACCTGTGGTCCACCTGTGAAGCTGTACATGATGTGTCTCTCAGACTCACGCCTGATGAACATGATTGGGCTTTCCAAAATGGGTGAAATAGGGGGGAATGCATTAGAAACAACCTTTCAGGAATATCAGTTTCATTTAAGATTAATTTAGTTTGGCTGTACATTTATTTTAACAATGTTTGCTAGCCTGATGCCCTTACCCGACATACAGGGAGTGAGCCAAAAGAAATCTAACCCATCACAATCGGAACACTTTAATTAATTTGTTGTTGCTCTTACCTGTATTTGAATTTAAATTAACCTTATTTTTATCTGATGTATATTCACCAAGTAGGCAGTAATCTCCCTGTCTTTGTGTCCACAGGAAATCTGTGGGTACTTCACAGAGGATCGCCCTGGTGGAAATGGTCGACAGAGGAACCTCCAGTTACAATCAGTCGCTGTAGGATTTCAGACCATTTGCCTTCAATTGCCTTTCAAATCCTTTGGAAAAACTGACGGAACAACTCTGTGAGACCCAGAATGCACTGCACCCACTTACATTCGCACGCAGATCTAAAAGAGGCATTGATGTTGACGTCACCACGTCAACATTTTTTTTTCCGTAAAGCTTGAAAGCTTGAAGACTTTTCATCTGATTGGAAGCCATTTTGCAGACTTTGTTTTAGATTTTAGTACAGTGGGGTGGAATATTGACTAACCCCCAAACCTAACAGGGTGAACTGGGTAAACAAATGCCTGCCAGATAAGCTTCTCCCATCCACAGGATCTCCACAAGGGTGGTACAGTACATTGCCAATCCCCTCCATTATATCTGCTTCAGAGACAACTGCAGGAGCCCATATATGGACAGGCAAATTTTACAGTTACAGTATTTTTCTCACCGCCTCTTTGCGCAATAGTGAGCGGCTATTTCTGTGGTAAGACATTGAGAAATCAAAGTTGTGTCAGGTTGTTGTTTTTCAAAAACACACTGACCAGATTTAATCTTCAAAACTGGAAAAACGATTCTTATATAGACTCCGTTCCAGTAATCTCATCCAGTGGTTAATCTGATAAACATTTAAGTTAAAGCTTGAGATAGAGAAATTTTTATTGAAAATAATCTTGAGCCTAAAAGCAATAACTTATTTAAATGTAATTAAAGTGAGTATATTAATGAAAACATTTTTTTTAAATTGTGTGACTGCATACATTTTGTAACAGTGACAGTGATATAAACCACATTACTTTAAGGTTTACATTACTGTGCCCTTATCTGTAAACACTGCCCTTATCTGTGAATCTGATTTGGTAGCTATTAATATTAGTTTACCTGAACAAATATTCAAATCTGCAGTATTTTTCTGTCACCTTTCTGATAGAGCTGCTTCTGTGCTGCTGTCTGATTTTTTAAAACTTTTTTTTTAAAACAAACTTCTTTTTTACATCAAGCACTATGGATATTCTTAAAATACTATACTTTATCAACTGTGTAAAGAAATGCCCCTTGGTATAACTTTGATTACATTCCTTTAACAGAAATTCTAATTGTTTCAGTTAAATTATCAAAGTTGCATCAGCACTGAAAAGAGCTTAATATTGCTATGGAAAAATTGCATATGCTACCTCTGGTTTTATACTTGCTCATTACTCACTCCACAAATGAGTCCATAAATCTGAGGTTTATATCTTTGAGCTTGTACCTGTATTTAACAACAACAACAACAACAACAACAACAGCAACAACAAGTTCAGAAAGATGACTTGGATCAAATAAAATAAAATGAAAATGTTCATGAACACTGATTTTGTTTCAAAATGGCGTTCTTCTGAGAAGAGTTTGGGTTTCTCTTGCTTGGACACCGCAATAAATGACTGTCTTAACTGCACCTGAACTGCTTTTGTCATTTAAATAAATAAATAAATAAATAAATTCCCACCCTAACGTGGAAAGGCCAATTGTCTGCAACTGCAGCCGCGTTCATGTGTGAACTGAACCACTCCACCGATTCGGGAGAGCGTAGAGAGCCGCAGTTCTCCTCTGAAAAACACATGGTGTCACCAGCTGTTTCTTTTCACATCGCAGACAACAGCTAAGCACAAGGTGGAGTTGGAGGAAGACCTTTCGTGTGCTAGCACGTTCGTGGAACCCCCATGTCAAGTGATAGATGCCAGTGTGCTTGCTATATGGGTCAGCACATTTTGCATGCAGGGTCTGATTGATCTAGATGAGGGGCTAATCCATCCATGCCTCAACCAAATGAGCCATCCTGTTTTTGTTTTCTTTAAATGGCAAAAGATCATACCGATTGGTGTGATCCTAGATTGAAAAATTGAGGAATACATGCTGATTCTTAGAAATTAATAGAGATTGAAATAATTTTATTCCATAACTCATTTTACAAGACAGAAGTAAGCACAAATTCCACTCAAAATAATTAGATGTGTTCACAGTTACATGTCTGGGGGCTGTCTTACTGAACAGTTCAAAATGCATGAAAAAGCAGGTGTTTTCTTAATATTTTAAGCTATTTAAAGTAAACAGAACTGTGATGACTCTGTTTTATAAATTAAGTGTATTTCAACCTTTTCGATGCTATGGATATCTCTGAACCTATTGTGTTTTGGTTCAAAAAACACATCTGCAGTATATCCCTTGGTCCAACTTTATAGTTCCTCCAGTGATGTTTTTTTCCAGTTCCATCCCAAATACTTTACATGCATAAAATATATTAATTAGAAAAGCTCAGCGTTACTATTCACGGATAATACCGTATTAAGAAGTTCTGGCTTTCTTGCAAGTCATTGCATTATTTAAATGAACTGTTGTTGTCTGCTGGGAAAGTTCTGCTGGGAACTATTTTTATCCGGTGAATGCATGCAATGTCATCCCGACGCATGCATGAAGCACGACAGCAATGCTGCGGGGCTGGTTGGACTGTTTCTGGTAGAGCTGATACCTAAATCGCTGGACTATTTTAGGTTGACATTCAGAAAGGCTGCTTTATCGCTGCACCCTCACGAAAAACACAGGAGGAGGTTTGTTTGATGTTTTCAAACTTGAATGCACCCACAAGATACAACAAAGTTCACCAAACAAACTATATAAAGTGAAATAATTTTATTCCAAATTTAAAATTGATTTGATCTTTATGAGTGCAAATAATTTTGATACCTCCTGCATGTTTTTTGAAAAAATAATATCGCTCAATAAAACAGGTTTTCTAAAATATAACTAATATAAGACCCATTTTTCCAAACTATTTTCACCATGCTGATCAGTATTGATGATTATTTATTTTGTCATATCTTTTCTGACGTTTCTGATCTTGTCACCCAGTGAAATGCTCCACTCTGCTTTGCAATGCAGTCTAATGGGACCATGAAAACAAGCTTTGAAAAGCCCATAAACTAACCTCCCACAAAATAATACATAACTGCACAGCCTGAAGGGGACCTTCATTTATGTAACTTCCCAGCAGTCCATTACCAGGCATTTGGTGTTTCCGTTAACAGACTACTTTTTTTAGCGGAAGCGTACACTGTTCTCAGCGAGAACTGCGGCATGCAGAAGGATGATTTTTAACAACACAAACCCGATTTGCCTAAATCACACCAGGGACAGGCCAAGCCTTTCTGACGATTCATTTTCAATGCAGCCTAAATGTCGCAGCGAAACTGGAAAAATCGGCCATGAATTGTTACTAAAATAATCATTCAGTTAGCTATTGGTTTACTAGCTTTGTTAACAGGTTCTTCAGTTATTTACCCTTTGGCTTGCTCGCCACATGTTGGCAATACAAAATCAAATAAATTATAGTGCTTGGAATATTAGAAATCCAGATTGCATAGTTTAGTTATAGTGCAGTTTAGAGGGGTCGGATGATACATCTGGAGCTCCAGGCTGCATCAAGGTATAGTGGTAAGTGGTAAGTGGACATTTATATAGCGCTTTTATCCAAAGCGCTTTACAATTGATGCCTCTCATTCGCTAGAGCAGTTAGGGGTTAGGTGTCTTGCTCAGGGACACTTTGACATGCCTAGGGCAGGGATCGAAAGGCAACCCTCCGACTGCCAGACAACCGCTCTTACCTCCTGAGCTATGTCGCCCCTAAGGGGCATGGGCATGGGCAAAGGAGGACCAGGGCTGCAGCACTCTGTTGCCATGGAGCTAGGGACAGGGCTGGAGCAATCCCGTGAACTCAGGGTGTGGAAACATGGCTGGACAGGTCTGTGAACTCAGGGAGGGAGAGGAGCCCCAGGAAAAAAGAAACAGAGAAGACGAGATTAGGCACTATAATGATCGTCAACACACAAAGTAAATATCCCCCAACTCGATACAATTATGCTGTAACCCTGTAGGGCTAACTCAGATCATACGCTCATGCACTTGGCCAAACTACCAAGTGCGTCAGCTCCGTTAAGGCCAGCTTGACACTGACGCTACACTACAGAGCATGTCCGCTTTGTAAGAGATCTCTTGGCAGCTCAGATGTGTCTAAACAGCCCATTAACAAGTTCTCCTTAGATCTGACGAGCAAGCATCTGGTCCTGCTGGCTTGAGTGGCAGTACTGCAAGTATACCCCAGCTTGCTCAGCAGTCCAGACAACCGCATCTAACTTCATAAACTCCACAATTTAACTTTTTAACAGGAAGTAGGACTATAAGAATGGCTAACTAAGAGGATCGCCTGCATTTTCAAAGTGCAGGTTAAAATCACCAAGCATCACCACTCTGCCATAGCTTATAGCTAAGTGTGCAGGTTAAAATCACCAAGCATCACCACTCTGCCATAGCGTATAGCTCAGTGAGAGAGGAAGTCTGCATGGTTAGCCATGAATAAAGCCAGAGGTCTGTAGGCAGTCACCAGGGCAACAGGCTGAGAAAAAAAGGCAGTTCCAACTGTCATCAATCCGAGACAGGTTCATGAATAGCACTTCAGAGGAATCAAATTTCTAATCGGGTTTTAGAATTGTGTGAATAAGGTAATTGTAAATAGTAGCAACACCACCTCCTCTTCGACAAAGACGTGGGATCGGATTATATATGAAAACCCGGCGACGAGGACTCGTTTAAAGAAAAGTTCTCATCCACTTTCAGCCATCTTTGAGTGAGACGTACTACGTCAAGACAACAGAGCAAAGCAGGCTTAAACCTATTTGGCCAACAAGCATGATGCTGTGCCCCCTAAACTAAATCAGCTTATATCAATATGATATTTTTCATCGTCGTGCTACATAGTTCGTCCTGAGAAATACTGCACACATCAAAGCATTCTAAACTACTTTATTATGCTCACAAGCTAGCTTTCTCTGACGCGTGTACTACAGATGACACTTAAATTATGACAAATTATTAAAGCAGGAGGCACAGGAAGAACAGAATAAGACTTTACAGTAAAGCAATGGTACAGAACTTACTGTACATAAGAGAGTCAATATTTGGATTGTTTTCAATAGGCCCATTTACTGTAAGACAGCAGCCTAGGAAACATATTTGTTCTAATCACTTTGATTTTCACAACATATTATCTCCCTCCACTTTAAATTTTGGATGTACAAATTGGAGAAATATGCCATTGTTGTCAGATGATGAGCATTAAAGGCATACTATGCAGGATTGTTTAGCCTGTGTTTACAAACAAAGAAGTCTCCTCCTCAGTCTTCCACCCCACTCACCCTCGAGTACCCGACTGAGTCAGACATGCAAATTCATTAGAAACTACTGGTAAATTTCTCCCATCAATTACTGGACGTTAGGCCACATTGTCCGGTCAGGACCACGAACCACGCACATGTAGCCTACAAATAACTGGACATTCTGGTCAAAAACCTGACATCTGGCAATCCTAGCTGCATAGTTAGAGGCAATGTTACTTTTTACAGGCCCAACAGAAAACGAGCCGACTCCACCTCTCTTGCCATCCCTCCCCATGGCAGACTTCAGCTGATGCCATAGAAGGAAGAGCAATTTCAAGGTTACAGTTACTCTAGTTCCTGAATCAGTCCTGTTGTCTTGTTTTCTTTCTTTTTTATTCACTGTATCTGCGTTATTTTATAATATTTTCAAGTTGAGAATCCTACATAGTATACCTTTAATGAAAAAAGCAAGCACATCTGTGAGTTGACAGGTGATAATGCTCTCAAAAACTGACTTTGCTTTAATAATTTCAGCAGCAGTATATTCAGACAGAAACTTAAAACACTGAACACTAAAAAAACACACAAACTTAATTTTACCTAAGAAAAGCTGGAGGTGCTGGTGCAGCACCAGTCCATTCAGTACTTTTCACACGGACCGTGTCCGCAGACACGTGTGTGACGTGGGCACACCGTCGCAGAGGCGGTGGGAACAGGTAGCGCCATGCAAGCAGGATGTGGATGACTTGCAAAAATAAATGGAGGGACCTGTGGATTGCCATCAAATGCAAGATGGCGAGCCACAATGCATTAATGGGTGGAGTGGAAAGTTTCAGTTTCTATGCTGTGGTAATTCATTAATCTCTGACTGAATAAACACTTGTGTTGTCCTGAGTGAAACAGGTATGAGGCCAGATTTACAGAAGAATTTTATTGTTTAATACCAAACTGATTGATAGCTGTTGAGAATAATTTCGGAATTGAGGAATTGCAATACAATGCCCATTTTAATTTATAATTAGAAATACATACATCATCATTCATTAAGAATTCTATTTGACATAAAACCCACTTGTAGTTACACAAAATTCCCTAATGGAGTGCGCTAGATATGAAATTCCTCATTTGGAGGAATTTACTTAAATCAGAGTTTGAATGCAATTAACTCAGTCTAATGTGGGGCACACCCTCAAACTCTGCTCCACACGTACTTCACACATAGCTCCAAACCCGCTCCACACATCCACCACACACATAGTTAGTTTCCCTTCACTTGCACACCATTTACGCGCCAAACTGTGAATTCTGCTGAAAACTGCTGTGCTGTGCAATTTTGGAATTAGGCCATCCTTGTTCAGGCATATGAAAAATCTGAATAAGCCCCAGCTGTCACAGAAATTGAGATTCCAAAACAAGAGTTTTTCTGTACACTCTTGTCAGAGACTGCTCACTGAAGTCTCCCAGAGTTTGATGCGTAAGGTGAGAGCTCTAGAAACAAACGCATGTTCAAAGGATTCGCTTCAAGTCTAATATTTTTGCATTTAATATTTGTATGAAAATATACATTCTGAAAAAACAAATAGTAGATTCATAAAACTTAATGTAAGAGGATCTGAGGAAGCATATTCAGGATTTTTTTTCTATTCTCTCATCATCTATTTTAAATTGGACCTGTCTTCCTGAGACAACTATGGCTTTGGCTGAAAAATAGCTTTGGGGGATTTATACTTGGTTCATGAGTTAAAAAAAAAAAAAAAAAACCCCATCAGTAAATTGTGTTCGCTATTTGAACTGCGGTGAAATAGATTAGGATTAGACTAGACTATATTACACCGAATACTGCATCTATGCCACTGCTTTAATGTCAGTTACTTCCTGCTTCCCTCACATTAGTTATTGAATTTTTATCTATACTGCACGGTAAAATCTCCAGTATCAATTCAACTCAGTGTTAATTCAACTCTTAACAGATAACATTTGGTCCAGAACGGACAGTTGAGTTTAATTAACAAAGGACATTTTACTGTGCGTGTAACCAAATTACATTTGAGAAGCCTATCACTTAATATCCTTTGAATTTTTGGCATCTCTTTGATTGTCTTTACACATTTAAAAAACATGTTGCATTAAAATAACTTGTGTTATTTCTTTTACACGTTGCATAGTTAAGAGACCACATTACAGGTTGATTTGACCATGTTTTAAGATAAGAGTGTATATGTTAAATAATTGTCAAGAAACACTGTAGGCCATTTAATACAGTAGCATTTGTTTTATTGCTTGAAGGGCAACACGAAAGACACAATTAAAACAAAATTCAGGGAGCATATACCTACAAGAAGTCAGGGAGTTATGTTTTATTTCTGTACAAAACTAATACACCAGTATTAGTTGTCGTAATCTTCTATTCACAGTTACACGCAAGTATTATTTTTTTGTGTGTGCAGTGATTACCAAAAATTGGAACTAAAACTTAAGGATAAATTGACCGAATGTATGCCTTTGTCTTATCCAAGAATACTCAAAACCAACCGTACACTTATCCTAAGCGTGGGTCGGTGAACCACATAATTTACACCTTTACAAGTAACACATTGTTGTTTCATAAAAGAAATCATTTATAGAAAGAACATGGAACTTTTTATAAGTGGGGCTGCATCAATTCACATCAATTCTGTCAAACCTTCTGACCACAGGAGAGCTAAATGACCGCACTGGCCGATCTGTTTAGAAACAGGCTAGGCTACAAATATAGAATCGAAATATAGTTACGGACCAACGAGAAATATTAGCATGCTCTTCAAATTCCACGTACTATGCCAGTATAACAAGAACATATGCTCAACTGCGCTTATAGATCTGCATAAGTTATATAAACATTACAAAGACTCAAATACTTTAGAACTGCGAGTGTAACTATCTGCTATAGCTTGTAGAGCTACTTCTGGGTCCAATTTTTCAAACGAGATAATCAAAAGTTCCACTGCCTGTAAACCCGTTTATTCCCATGATTTACAGAGATCAAATAGCCTATGCGCGTACAACGTAAGGTAACAGAGAAGGGAGAAATAGTGCTAAGATACTCGTCAACCGCTGCGTCCATCATAGAAACGTCCTCAATTAAAGTCAGTGTTTTGGTTCAGGTTCGATTTCACAAATCGGCGTCGTAAGGTCTGCCGCCGTAAGATGTGCTGGTTGACCGATTTCCAGGGGTCTTGGCCCGGGGGAAGTCGTCGTCGAACGAATCCTTGGAGTAAGGGACGCTGCTTGCGGAACTTTTACTCCTGCTGATACTGGGCACTTCGATTCTTCTGGCCATTGGATATTTTGTGTGGGTGAACTTCTCGGGGGGGTCTGATGATTTCTCACCGCGGTTCTTTCCGCCACAGCACGAGCACATCACAATGACCATAGCAAGTCCAGCAAGTACTTGCATGATGCCCCCGATGTAACCCAGCACGATGCAGTAGCCCACCCGAATGTCGTCACCGGTCGCCGTCAATGAGGTTATGTTTTTCAGAATGTGAGTGTACCAAGCGACTGGAATTATGGTCATGACGCCCGAAAGGAAGATCAAAAGTCCGCCCAACCCGGCGATAGTGTAGTTCGGTCGGTCTCTCCAGCATCTGACTCCAGGGGTGGCTATAGCCAGGCCAAGTAGGGTGACCAACAAAGATGCCACCATTAAACCCTGCGCCACGGGGATGACTTGGTTGTTGAAGTATGGCACGTCTGGCTGATTACATTCTATGGTCCGTGAGGAATCGAAAGTTTTGCAGATATCCCAGATCCCCTGTTCCAAGACGAGGTCCTGAGATTCGCTCGGGAGGTTCCGATTTTCCCTCCAGTTCGGGGCCACCGTGCTGGTCAGATCCAGGATCCACCCGCAAGGTGACAAAACCATTCCAAATATCAGCATACCGGGAGTGCGCATTTTGATCACGCTCCAGCACTAGCCTACTGGACGTATTCGTTGAAGTGTTGTGATTCTTCGAACTGCTGTTAGTGTCTCTCTGCTAAAACTTAAAACACACCTGCCGAAACGTCAAGGGGTGGAAACTTCGCAGTGTGGTCATATCAGAATAGCGTGTCGTCGAAAACTAATTCATAAGTGTCAGTTTACACTGATAGTTCACGCCCATAGGCTACCTGTTTGACCGGTGAAGTAGGCTATCCAAAATCCTGTTTGCGTATAAAAATTAAACCATGCAGTTTTATACAGAAAAAAAAAACATTTATTTACCAAAGTAGGTTTAAAAGCTCCAAATTGGGTAGTCAATTTGCTTTAAAAAATGTTTAAATTGCACAATATATTCCCTGAATATTTCACTGTATAAGATGACATTCATGATGTAATTTGTGGGAGGGCATGTTGACTAATGCGTAGGCCTACCTTAAAGTAAGAAACGTATTCAAATATAGGCTATTATGAAGGTAATGCATTAATAAAGGTGAGTGTTAGTTAGCATATATATGCCTAGTTTAGGCTACATTGCTTCGAATGTAAAAGTAGGCTAATGGAACATAAATGTTTCCTGTATGTTTGAGGCTTGAAACCTGCATTCCTGTAATTTCTGAAACGCTTGTCTTCTTGGTTCATGAAACATAACTTCTGGAATGTGACCCATCGGGTATTGCCGTGCATTTTACAATGTGGTAGTTTCAGTCGCCAAACTATTCTCTGTCGTAGTAGTTTCAGTCGCCAGTGCTATCGCAGTATGGTAGTTTCAGTCCCCATTGTATTCTGTATGGCACCGTGTGGCTGTTTTAGTGGCCACTGTATTACCCATTTTCGCGTTGTGCAGCCGGTGTTACCAATTACAGTGGTCTTCCTCCGGTCCAGTGCGTGCACAGCTCCTCTGGTAATGAATAGACGGATGTGCATCCTCGTCTGAACTTTCTCAAATGTATGTGGCTAACAGGGACAGCCGTCCCCCCAAAAATGGCCTCCCGAACGGATAGTAAGAAAGAAACAAAAACAGAGGATAAAGTAATTATTTTGGTTTCGTAGCACTTGCATGGATGAAGTTAACGGAGGTGTAACCACAAGATTTATTTATTTAAATAGCCTTTTACCTCATACTCCCGGGTGGCCAAACCTGCTACGCCACATTTTAAACTCTCCACACAAAAAAAAAACAAAAAAAAAAACTTCGCACTTCCTCCATTTACTGTAGGTGATGGAAACAAAACAACAATGGTTGATTTTTAAAATAACGTTTCTGCCTAACTATGGATTTCACTTTATGAACTGTGGTGCATGTAGGCAAAATGGAAAACACGTATATAATGCTAGTTCCAATGTGCATTCAAGGTTTTATTTACCCAACAATATTACACTAGACACTAGAGGGATATTGATTCAGTTTGAGAGTCTGACTGTCTATGTGCAAAGAAGGATATGTTACATGCTGCTTACAGAACTTCCTGTTGACCAGCTGATTTTACAGTGGCTGTGATTGATGATCCAAAGCATGAAAAAGTCCAGTAAGTCCAAAAATGAATCTATTCATATGTACGGCCCTGTTCTTTCCAGAGGCTGTACATATGAATAGAGTCATTTTATACCATTTGTCTTCACGTTTATAAACATACATATCAGTTTTTTTTATATTGTGCCAGTAGGCACAGGTGGCACCTGTCGTGGGAAATGGTTCAAGCGAAAACAAGATTAAATGTACTTTTTGAAGAATAATCCTGTAATATACGTGTGTACAAAACTACACGACTATCTACCCCTCTCTAGCATGCCCTTTAAGCACATAACTCTGAATTCCTCCCAATTCTGAAAACTCCTCTAATCTCTCAGTATTCAAAGTTAGCATTAGATTTTTGTTGCTTTACAGACAGTGCTTCAGAAACATCCGGTGTCATACAGTAATGTCACTTTGTCAGAAATAGCTACACTGTAAAATAATTGGCTGTACATTTACAGTAAATTACTGTTAACCGATTCACAGTACTGTCAAGCTATTCATGGTAATTTACTGCAGCATATTCACAGTAAATTACAATTAAATGACAACTACCGTATACTGTGATTTCACAGTAAACAAGGCCATGGATTACTGTGATATAGCTGTACGCTACAGCAATGAACTGTTTCTAACTGTTTCTATTACAGTAATCACCTGTGTTTTCACATATCAACTGTAAAAGTAATGTAACTCATTAGCCAGTAATTTACTGTAAAAATTTCACTGTCAAGGGATGATTAGGTGGCAGGTTGAGAGAGCAAGGTTGAGAATGTAGCCAGGACAGTAGCGAACCCCCTACTCTTTTGATGAGTGTCATGAGTGTCATCTTTAATGACCACAATAAGTCAAGGTTTGACTTCTCATCCGAAAGGCATCTCCTACAGCACAGTGTCCCCATAAATACACTGGGGCAATGGGGATTATTCATCAGAGGGAAGATCGCCCTCTTCTGGCCCACCAACACCACTTCTAGCAGCAACTCAGTTTTCCCAGGCGGTCTCCCATCCAATGACAACTGCATATGGACAATCAGGTTCTTTTTTTATTTTTTATATTTATATTATGCAAAATAATGTAAACATCTATTTTAAACCAGATTTTCAAGAACAATTTAAAAACAATGAAAAAATAACAATTTAAATACCTCCGATAAATGAATGATATATATATATATATATATATATATATATATATATATATATATATATATATATAGATGCCTTTTCCAGATGCTCATAGTGCAAATACTGTGAGGCAGGGGAACTCACCACAACCACCACCAATTTCTAGCACCCACCTGGGCGATGCACGGCAGCCATTTTGCACCAGAACGCTCACCACACATCAACTAAGGTGCAGAGGGAGTAGAGTAAACAACAATACTGCTATAAAGCCTCCAATGTAAACACAGTATACAATCCAGAAAAATCTGAAAATTATGTCTGTACAGACATCAACTCAAAATCATCCGGTTTTCTCAGAAAAGTGTGAACTCTCTGGTTAAAGACCATTTTCTTTCATTTGAGCCCTTATCTGGGTTGTTGCCCAAGATGCACCTGTAAACAATGACATGCAATAGTGCCTCTTTCCTTCAAACACCAAATACAATGATTAAAATGACTGAAAGCCAAGTGAGACTGATACCGCATTTATTTAATCAAACAACACAGCCAGATTAACATGGCTACCCAGAAGCACTGCTGTTGTAAAACCCTCAACAGACAAGTTGGCAAATAATGTGAAATATTGTGTTAAATTTTGTAAGTCAGGCGATTTTTAACAGTCTATGCATGCCATGAAGAATAAAGGTATCATATTCACATTGTGGTATATTTCAAAATGGTTACATAAAGAGAGGTATAAAAAAAATTAACTGATCAAAAGACTGAGGTGAATCAACAATCAACAGACTCCTATTTGGTGAAATTGTGAAGACATGGCCTCTCAAACCAACAATTAAATTAAGAATTCAAAGACAAGGCAAATTACAGGGAGCAAAACCGGCATTGTTCTCAACAAGTTAAAGGGAACAAATTCTGAAAGTACTTAAACACACCACGTTCAATATCCTTAATTGCGCAAGAGATTGGCTGAAATGAGAATGAGCGTACACACGGGTCCCCCCCGGACCATATTTGACAGTAAGCTGGCACAAAACCCGTACAAAGTTAGCAACTAAAGATTTCATATTCAACAGGGTACACCACATCAATCCTCAGCCAGAGAACAGAAGCGACAGCGGGTGTTGTACAGTCGTATTTATTGGTCTTAGTCAGGAACCTCGCTGCTGCTGCTTTGTACCAGCTAAAGGGTGTTTTCCTGCCTTTTCATAAACTGTTTGCTGTAGTTTAAGTGGAAAGGCATTTAATTGTGAATATGGTTTTTCTAGATCATTCAGAGATAGAGTGCACATTAGATTAGGCAGTGTTTCTGAGAGACAGCCCTTTAATGTGGTGCTCAGTAAAGCAATTTGGGTTGGGCATTATTGTGATATTTCTGACCTCTAATCCTGGGCTAAGGTTGAGTTAACCAATACAAAACTAAATGTAATCAAGAAGCATGCTCAAAGTTGTATTACATTTATGAAGTAAATAATTGGCAGTTATCCAGATTTACATATCATACATGGCTTTCAGTCCGCATAACATTCCCCTGGACCCACCAATGACAGTAAAAAAAATTTTTGCAATAAAAAGGATATGTACAACCAGTACTACAGTCAGGATCAAAGTATTCCCTCCTTTCCCAGTTTCCCTTGCAAACAGGGAGCATTTCTGAACTTAAGAAAAGCCAAGGTTACCTTCCTGTGATGGAATCATTGGCGTTGTTATGACGAGTCTTGTTATAAAGACTCATATGAAAAGTGTCATGTCTAACACAAGAAGTTGTTTGGTCTCAAATGACTTGATACCATCGGAATCCATAACGGAAACTACAGTCTGGGATTCTGCCATCTTTTTGAAGCAATGTAATATTGTCCGTATTAACACAATAAAGAGTCTGAAAGCAATTGTTGTTCCAACATTTGGCGCCCCCTGTTGTCTGTACATGACAGAAGCCAGGCATTGACCCAAGCTGCACTGTCCCCCCACCAAACAGTTAGAATAAGTAGGGGCGTGGCCAGAGAGGATAATGCCGCAAATGATGCTTCAGAATAGAGCAATGTTTCAGGCATGATAAAATATATAAAATCTGGTATTACATTTGTGGGGAACGGGAACAAACGTGAACCCCATAGTGAGCAAAGTAGTACACCTGGGGAAAAAATCCTGAAGAAAGTGTGTGAGTCTGCCCATTAGGCCCGATTCAATCTTGGCAGATTTACACACCCCTGTTAAAAATGTGATTTTGGCTAAACTGAAGTTATGCGTGTGTTCTTAGCAGGTATTCAGAACCGCCTGCTTATCTCCGATATTAGGAGGCGCTTTCATACATGTGCTGGAAAATGTAAACTCGATCGGGTTTAGGGGTGCTTAAGTGGTGCTCACAGTAAGAAGGTACCGAGTTTGAGTCCCGACCGGGGGCCTTTCAGCGCGGAGTTTGCACGTGCTCCCTGTGTCTGTGTGGATTTCTGCCAGGTACTCAGGTTCCCTCGCACAGTTCAAAGACATGCAGGTAGGCTAATTTGAGACACTTAATTGCCCGTAGGGATGAAAGTGTAAGTGAATTGTGTGTGGGCCCTGGCAATGGATTGGCAGCCTGTCCAGGGTGTATTCCTGCCTCTCTCTCTCTCACTGCTGCATGCTGGGATAGGCTTCAGCCTCCCATTGACCCTGACCAAGAATAAGCGGGATAGATAGATAATCGATGGATGGATGGATCAGGTTAAGGCCACAGCCTGGCACTAATATTCCACTTACGCTGCATTTCTAAGCATCTCCCGACTCCTCTAACCGCAAATGAGATTTTGTGTTTAAGGGATTAATTATGAAAAATCTTGAAATGAAAAGACTAGAGAAATCAAGAGGCAGTTTCTGTGCGTTTGCAGTAAAATGTCACATGACCTTATAGCTGAAAAAAAATATTCGAAAAGGACAAAAGATTTTACAGTTAAACAATGGGCAGGCAATTAGGCGTCCTGTGCAAAAGAGAGCCCATATTTGGGACTGTTTTAAATCCAGTCCATTTTAAACAGCAGCCTATCAAACAACAATTAGCCCCTCGTTGTGCTAATAGTGCTCCATTTAGGCCTACGTATCGATTTTCAACTTATATTTTGCTTTTATTTCACCAGTGCAGTGAGCCAGCATTATTCTGGCACTCCATCCGGAAGGCAAGGGGCAAATCGATCATTTAAGCACAGAAGCTGCAACCCGCCCCAGAAAAGGAGTTTATCCCCCTCCTATAATTTTGAACGTACACGTGGGTAAAATAGGCCATAACTGCAACTTCTGAATCCAATAATTTGACATGTCAGAATTGGCCTTTCCCCAATCTTTTTTCACCCACTGCACACTTAGCAAAAAGTTATGAAATCTGACAGCACACCAACTGGAACCCAAAAAACTAACAGATACTAATTATTTGCACTGGAAAGAAATTCCATTGGATGTATGTTTATTTATTTTTACTTTTTTTTTCTTCAAAATGCAGCAGATGAGAATGAGCAGATATTAATTGGTCTGCTGATTGTATTATTTCACAGGAGCACATTTTTTGTCACTGTAGAATAGCTGTATAGATTGAACTGTAGCTCTGCAGTAATTCCACTGGAACACCACATTAGCTTGGTATAGTCACTGGTATAGGTATTGATATAGTCACTGGTATAGGTATTGATATAGTCACTGGTATAGATATTGATACAGTCACTGATATAGACATTAATGTTGATATAGGCACTAGTATAGATATTGCTATAATCACTGGTATATATATTGGTGTAGTCACTGATATAAATATTGATATAGGCACTGATATAGATATTGATATAGGCACTGGTATAGATATTTGTATAGTCACTGGTATGGATATTGGTATGGTATTGTTACTGGTCTATATATTGGAATAGTGAGTGGGATAAATATTGTAATGGTATAGTTACTGGTATAAATACCAGTATGGTCACTGCAATAGATATTGATATGTAGTTACTCAGGATTTTCAGAAAAGAGAAACCTACTTACAGCAAGAAAGTTTAGGAAGGCTAATTTTTTGGAAGGACCCTACTGAGTTTTTTTTTTTTTTTTTTGAGCAAATGAAAGTCAATAATATGTAAACGCACTGCTTTACATTGATGTGCAAATGAACGGCTCTGAACTGATACCTAGTGCGTTGTCAGATACCAAACCCATCGGTTTATATCCAGCCATATGCAGATAGGCTACCTGTATGTATGAACAGAAAGCACGGTGATTCATTTCAACATAACCAAACCTAAAAGCAAGGGGTCAAACTAATGTAAGCTAACGTTAACACTCGCGAAACCAAGCGAGGAGCTGTAACATTCGACTAGGCAGCAAGAAATATGTGTTACGTACTGTATGTATTTATGCTCTGGCACACAAGCTATAGCCAGCCTTTGTTGATCAATTTGGACTTCTGCCCCCCCTGTGACCCCTTGTTCTCTTGTAGCAAAATGCGTGTCACCAACAAAACCATAATCATTTTGTTTCGGTTACTGAGGAAAAAAATACATGTAATTTCCTTTACGTTTGTCAGTAATCGGTAGGAATTTTATTGGCACTTAATGGGATAAAGTGCTTTGTTAAATTATTTTACGCAGGTCTGTGATCATCGTATCCATAAAATGTAGCTGCGAATGTAAACATGGTTTCTCTAAGCATGTTTTTTGTTTCATCGTGCCTTTTACTCTATCGATGACTGCCCCTTGCTGTAAAAAATGAACTGCGCTTCGATCTGTTTAAGAGGAGGGAATTAACATGAGTCGAAGGGGGCTGTGCGATAGCGCTGACATTGCACGTTTTTCATTCTCGTCTCTTGAAGTGTTGCCTCGCGACTGCGGAACTCGCATTGCAGATCTCTGTTTGGTTCAGTAAGCATCGTATCAATACGTGCTTACAGCGCTTCACGGCACACACAGAACACTGTTCACCAACGTTTTTTTATTCAAATGCAAAACACCCATATTTTATCCATGAATATTTAATTTATTAGGATGATAACGCACTGTGAAACAGTCAAGCATATCAATACACGAAAAGAGGTTTAATTGCATAGGACTCTAGGTAATGTATAGGATAGGTATAGATGCACTATAGGTGCAGGTAATGTATACAAAATACAAAAAAATGATACGTCCTCCGTCATTGGCAAATAGTTTTATACAAATAGCCTACCGTGGAATATTATGATTATGACCATCAACAGCAGCACTAATAATAATAATAATACCAAACAAGTAATAATGGTGGGGAGACTTACGATTTCGATAGATAGATAGATAGATAGATAGATAGATAGATAGATAGATATTTTCATTTTTATCAGTCTTCATCCCGTGTTAAAAGCAATTGAGAATATTTCTGCTTGCTAGGTCGGTACCTCTGAATATTTTAAACAATGTCGCAATCTCTTCACTGAAGTAGACGTCAAGCCATTTGTTTGGGTAGGTCAGACCAATCGAACGCATTGCTTGGATTCTATGGGAGCCGAAAAGGATCTAACATCGCCTGAAAACGATCCCTCCATGCGGATCACAACGCAATTGGCTTTCTTCATAGACCTCTGCAGCTTTAAAACACCGACCATGGAAGCATCGTTGCAGTTGCGGTACGATGTCTGTGAGCGGCAGGTTCAGCAGTGTACGGGCAGCGGCAATGCTGCGGTCTGAGGCGGTCTAATCAGTAGGCTACTGCACCTGCAGTAACTGTAGCCTATGCTATGCAAGAACAGACTTCATTTATTTTAAACTTGGTCTATCTTAGCCGGAACTTCATGGATGTCATCCACATCGCATACAAATTAAGCTTGTCCGGTCAGCGTTGGCGAGTTTACGGCTTCTAGCCATGATTGTTCACCCAGGCAGTATCTTCATTATTATAAGCCGTGCCACCGCTGTCGGCGGCAGGACAGTCCGACCAGCAGCCGAGGAGAGGTGTTTAGCGAAATAGCCCAGCTATGGCTAGCTGCAGATTCAACGGAGGTGTGATGCGGCCGCTTAGTAACTTCAGCTCCTCTCGCAGAAACCTGCACGAGTTTGATTTAGAGTCGCAGCCCTTACAACCAGTATCTACCACAGATACGTCCGAAATCGTGGTTTCTAAGCCGGATCATAACTCAACTAACCTCATGCCTCACGCGTCAGTCGAAGGAGGGGGAGGATGTAACAGTAGTGGAAACAAATCGGGTAAAAAGAAAAATCAGAACATTGGGCAAAAGCTTGGACACAGAAGAGCCTTATTTGAAAAAAGAAAACGCCTGAGTGATTATGCATTGATCTTCGGAATGTTTGGAATCGTCGTTATGGTTATTGAAACAGAACTCTCTTGGGGAGCCTATGGAAAGGTGCGTGACCGAATTTAGGGATTTGAAGTTCTGCATGTAGTAAACTGTATATTGGTCGCAGCGAAATAAAAATTATTGTTTTATAATTGCGATTAATATCAAGGAGTATCACGTGTGTCGTTGAAGGTACCGGTCTAGATTAACTAGAGAACAGTTTAAAAAGTCATGTGAACAATCTACATGCATAAACATACATGTTCGTTTGGCGTCAAGTAACTATAACTTTTTAATGTGCCGCATGTGTAAATATGTTATCAGTACTGGATCAAGTAGCTACCGTACTTTAAATTGTGCTAATTTGGTAAGGTGTTTAAAAACGACTTCGGGTTCATATGGACTCATTTTGTATTTGCTGTAATTAGACGTGCTATTTACTGGAAGACCAAATTCACAATAAAAATGAATAGTGAAAGTAACTACTTTTGACGTCTTGCAGTTCAGACATCTATGCTTGTAAATGTTCCGATTCAGGGAAATTATTCATTACCACTAGTCGCTATGGTTTGTAGATTGGCTTCGTCTGAACCCTTTTCAAAATGCCGCGTTGACACCAGTCTTTTTTTGTTTTCTTTTTTCCCTCAGGAGTCTCTTTATTCATTAGCTCTCAAATGCCTGATAAGCCTTTCTACCCTCATCCTGCTTGGCTTGATTATTATATACCATGCAAGGGAAATTCAGGTACGTCTATACTGTGCTACTGGCTTCATAATAATTAATATTATGATTAGTATTATCATTATGTTTGCTGTTCTGACATCCAGTCTACTGGTACAAGAAGCGATAAAGCCTTTTGCTTTTACGTTATTTGATATACATTTAAAATATTAAACATGCAGTAGCTATCGCCGTTTTCAAGGTAGGTTAGGTTTGGGTTCGATTTCTTACCCGATTTGTCCCAGTTGGTACATATGGCACTAATCCCAGTCTTATGGCCTTGAACGGAGATATTATTTAGAATGTCAAAACATTTCTGTAGTAAGACTTCAGGCTTTGAATTGATATTTTAATGGGGATAATAAAATCAATTAGTGAAGAGGGTTGACTTGTGTTGGTAGAACAAGGGGGCATAGGTAAAATTAGTTATATAGGCATTGTGTACTGATGCAAGTGCAGGTATTTTTCCCCCACACAGTGAATCACTCATGCATGCAATAGATTTCCAGGTCATGTAGAAGTAGTAGAGATTATTGGTCTTTTCTAGACGAGGCTTAACACAGTGCTAGATGAATTAAACTTTTCTTTTCAAATTGATTTTATATTATCTTCTGTTTCTATAAATGGCTTAGGAGTGTATTCTGACTTGACATGCACCAGCAAAAGTAAAATGTTTTCTCCTATGCAGAATGACTTCTGTCTTAGATACACATATTCTGCCATGTGGTGCTTAAACTACCACGTCAGTGATTCACCCCTGGAGTAAAGTTTAATTTAATTTTTTTAATTTAATAATAAACTGTAATTTTATTGAAAAACATGGCTGTAATATACAGTGTTATGCTCATTTGAATCTTGGATTTGAATCTTATTTCCATTTGAGCCCCCAGGCGGCACGTTGTGGAAGCTGGAAAAAGGAGCATGTAGATGTGACGTGCCTCTATTGGCTATCAACAGCAATATTCCCAGAACAAGGACAAATGGCACATTTTCTGAAAGGAAAAAAAATACCACATAATAGTTATCATAGGATTCTTAATATACAGTTAATTTGGCATGGTGATGATGATGATTATTATTATTATTATTATTGTTGTTGTTGTTGTTGTTGTTGTTGTTGTTATGTGTTAAATGTTGTAAAACATTACAAAGCGGTTTCTAATTGAACATTGCTTGGACAGTTTTAATAGGTGTGTATCTGCTCAATACTACCTCAATACTGTACTCATGAAGCGAGTGAGCTGTCACTGCTCACTTCTGTACACTGATAGGTCAGCCTGCCCTGATTTTTCATGTGACTGGGCTTGTGGTCTGCACTGGCCCACGACCCCATCGCGCTGGTGTAACGGACTGTCGCACGCTTTCCAGCTCGGTGCTTTCTGGCCCTCTGGGCTGCCGTTGCTCACTGCATATTTAATCAGCCAGGTGTAATATTGCCAGCGAGCGATGTGTTGTTGGGTTTACTGCTTAGTGATTCAACCAACGTCTAACACGCAGGATGCTTTTTAAATGAGCGTGTTGGCCGTGAGTGTTCTTAACAGATGAGAAACCGAGACAGGGAAATTAAATCCCCGTTCGGCTATTACAGTTAGCATGACATTTGTAGCAGTGAGTAATGGCTCTATAAAGGAAAAATACAACTGAGTGGGAACCCCAGGCGGGGTTTCTCTCCGTGGGTGTGTGTCAGGACCCGCTAATTTGATTCTGTTCGGTGCTGCACCAGAACGTGTGAGTGTAATAGGACTGGCCTTATATTTACCTCCATCCAAGCTCTGTATCTTCAGAGTGAGTGAGATCTCACAGGGTGGAGGATATAAGGTGGAAAATGTTAGTTTGCAAGGCTATAGAGAATGCTTTGTAAGATCAACTCAGATCTTTCTCCACTGGGGGACTTACTGGACATACACTGATTGTTGCAATATATATATACATAAAAACTGTGTTTAAAAAAAAAAAAACTATTTACATGAATAGAATATATTTTGTGCCACTTAATCAATGCAATGATTTTAGCACCCTGGTTTAAAATATAATTAATATACAAACTACAATATAATTTAATCTGTATATGAAATGGAAGATTGCATACAGTGCTAAAAAGGTATTTTTAAGTACTTATCCTTCGTTCAGCTGACGCAAGTCTGGCACATTTAAACCTCACCCCCGAGAGCCCTAACAGCACAGCCTATTTAAACTCTGCCCTCCAGATCCCAAACTGTTCAGACCATTTAAACCACACCCAATCTCAGCCCAAACAGCACAGACCATTTCAACCCCAACCAGCCTGATCCCAAACAGTACAGACCATTTAAACCACACCCAATCTCAGCCCAAACAGCACAGACCATTTCAACCCCAACCAGCCTGATCCCAAACAGTACAGACCATTTAAACCCCACCCAACCTCAGCCCAAACAGCACAGACCATTTAAACCACACCCAGTCTCAGCCCAAACAGCACAGACCATTTCAACCGCAACCAGCCTGATCCCAAACAGTACAGACCATTTAAACCCCACCTAACCTCAGCCCAAACAGCACAGACCATTTAAACCCCACTCAACCTCAGCCCAAACAGCACAGACCATTTAAACCCCAACCAGCCTGATCCCAAACAGTACAGACCATTTAAACCCCACCCAGCCTCAGCCCAAACAGCACAGACCATTTAAACCCACACCAACCTCAGCCCAAACAGCACAGACCATTTAAACCCCAACCAGCCTGATCCCAAACAGTACAGACCATTTAAATCCCACCCAACCTCAGCCCAAACAGCACAGACCATTTAAACCCCAACCAGCCTGATCCCAAACAGTACAGACCATTTAAACCCCACCCAACCTCAGCCCAAACAGCACAGACCATTTAAACCCCACCCAACCTCAGCCCAAACAGCCCAGACCATTTAAACCCCACCCAACCTCAGCCCAAACAGCACAGACCATTTAAACCCCAACCAGCCTGATCCCAAACAGTACAGACCATTTAAACCCCACCCAACCTCAGCCCAAACAGCACAGACCATTTAAACCCCACCCAACCTCAGCCCAAACAGCACAGACCTCACCCAGCCTGTTCCCAAATAGCACAGACCTTATTGAGACCTGACTAAAACTGAGCTTGAGATCTACTATAACACTGCCTTTGGTTTTCTTATCTATTCTGATATGAGTGGAAGACACTCACATCGAAAAGGCCAACGGAAAATCCAAATGTCATCCAACATCACAGTCAGAGATAACAATTGAACAGAATTATTCAAGAGTGAGCCTCATTACAGCCAACATACAAACCCAGGCAACCCACTCCAATTAAAGTGCATAACAGAGATGGTTTTGCAAGCATGAATCCAGCACACAGAAAATTCTAGCCTTAACATATGGGGTGAGGGCGGGTTTAGGTGGAGATTGCAATCCTGGACCGTGGGGAAGGGCATCACATAGATCTGGCAAAAGATTTCTTGAGGGAGTGTGAGAGCACGAGATTGAAGGTGAAAGTGTCAGAGTTGGCAACCCTGGATAACTTGCTAGTTTGCTGTGCTCCAGGTGTTTCAGAAACTTCCGCAATTCAACTAGCTTTCCAGTAATACAGCTTAACTGTATTTCTAATAAGCAAGCTAGCTATCATTGCCTGTTTCTGTATATAGTAGATACAGTACATTGTAAGTGTACTGTATCTACAGTAGCAACAGTGTTCCTTCCTCTTCCTACTCGTAGCAGTAATGCAACAGAAGGATTTCACTTCAAAACTGCAACTTTATATGAATTAACATGACGTACAAGTTACATCTGTCCCATTTCATGTAGGACAGACTCAAAACCAAACCTAAGGCGTAGATGCTAAAATAAGTCCAACCTTGAGACATAGAAGCTAAAATAGGGCCAACCTGATCTTAACCTGAGGCAGGGATGTTAATTGAGCCCAAACCTAATCCTGCCAAACCCTGTTAACATTAGCCTGCTCCCACCAGAGTCTGAAGCATAGATGACCTGATCCAAACCCTAGGCACAGATGATGAAGTTGGCCCAATCCAAACTCAACATATTGTGCCTAGCCCATTGGACTCGGGTTGGGTAGCAGACCTCTATTCAGCTAGCTGGATGACTGTGTCTTTTGTTCCTGTGGTCACAGCACTTCCAAAGGTCACAGTGGCTCTAGCACTTCCACAGGTCACAGTGGTTCTAGCACTTCCCCAGGTCACAGTGGCTCTAGCGCTTCCCCAGGTCACAGTGGTTCTAGCACTTCCCCAGGTCACAGTGTCCCTAGCACTTCCTCAGGTCACAGTGGTTCTAGCACTTCTCCAGGTCACAGTGGTTCTAGAACTTCCCCAGGTCACAGTGTCTCTAGCACTTCCCCAGGTCACAGTGTCTCTCAGCACTTACCCAAGTCACAGTGTCTCTCAGCACTTACCCAAGTCACAGTGTCTCTCAGCCCTTATCCAAGTCACAGTGTCTCTAGCACTTCCCCAGGTCACAGTGTCTCTCAGCACTTACCCAAGTCACAGTGTCTCTCAGCACTTACCCAAGTCACAGTGTCTCTCAGCACTTATCCAAGTCACAGTGTCTCTCAGCACTTATCCAAGTCACAGTGTCTCTCAGCACTTATCCAAGTCACAGTGTCTCTCAGCACTTATCCAAGTCACAGTGTCTCTCAGCACTTATCCAAGTCACAGTGTCTCTCAGCACTTATCTAAGTCACAGTGTCTCTCAGCACTTACCCAAGTCACGGTCACTACTTCAAGCATAGCATCTAATTCTTCTTGACTATATGCTTGTTGCAGGGACTCTCCTTTTACTGCCTCACCACAGTGAGGTAATGACCTTGGCTTTGCCCATTGCTGTGGTGTTGCGGATGTCAGGAGTAAGAGCTGTTCTCCCCCACATTAGCATACATGCGTGGTCGGGTCTGTTCGTGGGCTCAGGCTCGGCTGGAGGGTCAGGTGTTCCTCAGTAGCATCGGGTGCTTCTGAGGAGGGTCAGGTGTTGGGTTCATTAATTGATTCAGAACCCTTCTCTTCTTCCTGGTTCCTCTGTCACTATGTTCGTCATTCCTCCCTCTGTTTTCCCTTGTCTTATTTTGAGAGCTGGTTTATAAACAATCCTTCCCTCCTTCTTTCATAATTAAAAATAACTTTTGATAGGCAGAGATTTGATTGGCTGATGAAAGGGCTGCCAATATGAAAGCATTAATGTCTACAGACATGACTAATTTAGGTATGCTGGTAAAATCAACAAAAGTGAATAAAATTTCTGATAAACATCTGATGTCATTGCCTTTGTCCATAGAAAAAGCTGGTATTGATATGGTGCAACTGGAAATGATGGTTTTACCCCAACAGATGTTTGTAGTTTTTGCCTTGTGCTTTGTGGCCATGTCCTTTTAGGACACAGCTCTTCACCCTGAATCAACCTGAATCTCTTGCACAATGAAACCACTTCTCCCTGAAATTTGCCAGCGTTTGGTTCCATCCGTCTTACTCTTGCCAGCAGCGAGCTTCCCGGTCACTCCTGCTGAACAGCAGCCCCGCAGCGCACGACATTCGGCGATTGGGATGGTGTTACCCGGGTGACGGACCGGGTGTTTGGCTTGTGCCAAACACAGCGATTTGCTTCCAGGCCAAAGAGCGAAACTGTAGTCTTGTCAGACCTCGAAATCATCCTCCGTAAGGTCTCCATAAGGACAGTGCTTAATTTGTAAATCGGGAGTTGGAAAGTGCCCATGTTAGAGAGGAGGGGTGTGGGGCATTCAGACTGGCAGCACTGTTCATTACTCTGTTCTTTGCTATCCAGTGACCCCCGCTGGTCAGTTGGGCGCCCGTGGACTGCATGCTAAAGCCGCATGTGAACGGTCTTCCTCCAGCTCCACTCTGTGCTTAGCTATAGTCTGAGGTTTGAAAAGAAGCAGCTAGTGACCCCACGTGTTTTGGAGGAGAACTGCGGATGTCAACACTATCCTGAATCAGCAGTGGGGTTCGCACACATACGCAACTGTGGCTGCAGATGATTGGCCTAATTGGGGTGGATTGGGTATGCTCAGCCCCACATTGAGCTCCGAATTTATTTAAAATAAATACATTTTAAAAAATTAATTACTAGCCTGTCAGAACTGGCTTCATCATTCATCATAGTGGTTATATGGACAATTGCCTCATGCAAAAATTTCATTTGTTTCAATAAACATTTTTTATAGCCATTTTTCTCAAATTGGCAAGAAAGACAAAAAAGTAAACAATTGGGTGGCAGTAAATGACAGTGCGGTATGCATATAGTGCCTGTGCATTTCTGCTCAATGCCTATTTCTGATCTCCAGCAGTCAAACACACTTTTATGTGGCACATATTGTCTCTGTTCTTACAAGTTGTGTTTAAGAGTATTTTTGTTTTTTGATAAAATTCTGAAGGATGCAGATTGAAATTGTCGGCTGACAGTTGAAGCTTCAGGGCATAGTTTTTATTCAATCTTCAGCTATGCTTTTGCTTTAGTGCTTTATGCAGAATAAAGATGTGTCTGCCAAATAAAACTATCTATAAAACTTCCCATGAATGTAAACTCTGAATAAGAATATAACTTGATTGAAAAAATCAATGACGTTTAAACAAAGTATGCTATTATAGACTAACGTTTAAACCATTATCTTTGCTGGGTTGTTTGGTGGCTGGTTTCTACTAGCTCAAGGGATTTGACTGACTTCAATTCAATATTTAATCTGTGTAATGTGGAGATGGGATTATCTTGACACAGAGGCATTCAATCTCATTAGTAAATGAGGTAGGATGCTTTGCAGAATTAGAAATTAATGAGATTATTTATTTATGATATCAAAGCTGCCTATTCGGAGACTGCATCACTGAATGCATTTAATCTTATCTAATACATTGTTAATAAGCAACTTGCTCATGGATAGTGTTGTTTTCAGATTCCATTCTAGAAAGTTGTCGGAAAGTGCCCCTGACTGACAGGTTACCTAGTTAACACTGTCTGAGGTGTTTTGGGCAATCAAACAATACAGCAATGTCTCGGTTGTACAGACTGCATGTACTCACAATATAATAAAGTGATATTATAATTTGGGATCTAACTTGGCCTAATGTTTAGATTTCTCCTACGAATGTTGGTTTCAAATGTCACATCAAAAGTAAAGAGCTCATATGAAACCGAAAAAAGTTGGTCATAAAGACTGCAGATAAACTAATATGATTTGGATGTAAAGGTTGCGGATAAACGGATAAACTGGTATAATTTGGTTGGAAAAGGTTGCAGATAAACTGGTATGATTTGGTTGGATAAGGTTGCAGATAAAGTGATATAAGTTTGCCTTAACAAGAGTAGATCCCTTTTCAAACTCCCGTTGTTCAGTTGCTCCACCTTTACACTTGTGCTCACAAGTCATTAGCATGCATGTGAACACAGTATCTGGAGCTGAAATTGTGGAAGCACGCATTTGGAATGCTACAACACTGGGAATGTGTTCAATGGCGGCCATCTGTTTTGGGACAGAGCAATACAGTGTCTGTTCTGAAGCTGTGGTTTAACAGTTCGACTATCTGCCTGTATCAATTATTTATATGTTGTGAATATCAGTGGAATAGCCTGCCTCTGGCGAAAAGCTGTATACATGAACTCAGATTTACTTGGTTCAGAACCCATAATCTGATACAAACCCAGCATCCACAACCCACTCTCTTTACAGACGACACTCTCAGCATTTACGTTGAGTATTTCACTCTTTCATTAAAACTATTGTAAAACATACTGTTGCAGTTCCTTTTCCAAAGTAATTACAAACTTGCTTTTGGTTCATGTTGTTTTGTTTGTGTACACCACCGCCTGAATTAGCTTTAAGCCATTTGTATCTTTGTATTAGCAATTAGGGTCATTAGTATGATTTACATGTTCCCTCTTTCTCCACGATGGAGCAACAGGGATATGTAAATCATATTAATGACTCCACAGACTCTATGTGAATCACATCAGTTACTGTGGCGACTGTGAATCACGTCAGTGACTCTGCTGACGGTACGTGAATCACGTCAGATGCTCTGCTGACTGTGTGCGAATCATGTCAATTAGTGTGCTGACTATGTGAGTCACGTCAGTGGCTTTATTGATGTGCGGCCGGCTACCTGTGTGTGACTGCGGAAGAGAGGCTAACGAAAGCGGTGTGTAAATTAGCCACAGAGTACTCCGTCATTGCAAGAAGTGGTGATATGCAGGTTCTTGGCATGGCACGGACCTTGATCACTGTCACTGGCCATGTGATGTGAAGTTTGCCCAGTTTGCTTGTTTTATTTCACAGCGGTGGTTGGACTCTAGCGTCTTCTTCTTCCTCTGCATTCACAGTTATTCATGGTGGACAACGCCGCCGACGACTGGAGAATAGCCATGACGTACGAGAGGATCTTCTTCATCTGCCTGGAGATGTTGGTGTGCGCTATTCACCCAATCCCCGGGAACTACACTTTCACCTGGACGGCCCGCCTGGCCTTCTCCTACATCCCGTCCAAGACCGACGCCGACGTGGACATCATCCTCTCGATCCCCATGTTCCTCAGACTGTACCTCATCGCCAGGGTCATGCTCCTGCACAGCAAGCTCTTCACCGACGCCTCATCCAGGAGCATCGGGGCCCTGAACAAAATCAACTTCAACACCCGCTTCGTCATGAAGACACTGATGACCATTTGCCCGGGGACCGTGCTGCTGGTGTTCACCATTTCCCTGTGGATAATTGCCGCGTGGACCGTCCGAGCGTGCGAAAGGTAGGCGGGTCCACTTATCTACAGCAGGGCTGCCCAACCCTGTTCCTGGAGATCTACTATCTCGTAGGTTTTCATTTCAGCCCTAATTTCGCAAGCCTGATTCTACTAATTAGGAGCTCGATGAGATCTCTAGCTGTTGAATGAGGGTGTGCTTTGTTAGGGTTGGAGTGAAACCCTACAGGACGGTAGATCTCCAAAAACAGGATTGGGTTCCCCTGATCTACAGCTTTGCACGTCACCTGCTGCTGCAGAACAGGGTTGGGTTTCGGCTCCACCGATTAAGTCCTTATTTAGTGGTCTTCAGAAATGAGCTGCCTGAATCCAGTCTGTAAGCATGTATACACAGACACGTGGTGTAAGTGACCGCTGCTCTTTAGTGATATTTTGTAGAAGGGCATGCAGGCACATTCCTTCCCTCTCTGCAGTCCAGCTGCATAGCTATCTCTCTGATCTGCTGTACCTTTGTAGCTGCCGCAGGCAGCCGACAGGCATCCAACTTATCAAGCTGGGTTTTTGTGTTCAGCCTTTTTTCCCTCTCTCAAATGCATTGTTGAAAATAAACATACGTATTGAAAATACAGTATTCATAGCTCACAAATACCGTTTATTTTATCTGTGCTATGGATAGTGTGCAAGAAATGTTGTCATTATGGTGTGGTAGCTTGGTAAATGGCATCTGTGTGCGTTTCAGGTACCACGACAACACGGACATAACCAGCAACTTCCTCGGGGCCATGTGGTTGATTTCGATCACTTTTCTCACAATTGGTTATGGGGACATGGTGCCCAATACCTACTGTGGGAAAGGGGTTTGCCTCCTCACAGGCATTATGGTAAGTAGTACATATTTACCCACATTTTCACTCACACTCTCAATATTTTACTGCTTTAACGTTGTTAAGGTCTGTATGGAAACTGTGGAAATATTACTTTCAGGTTTCAGTTTGGTATTATTATAGACGTATCATTCTTGACTGTAATATACTGTAATATGGACAGACACTTCCAATGTTATGAAAAGTTATATTTATTGCTGTAAGAAGAATTCAGAATCACTGTGACACATTTTGGTACATGCGACATCTCATGAACCTCAGCATCAAGGTGCATGAAATTTAGCATGGTGCATGACCTTTCATCTTTGTAAACATTTCAGATCAAAAATTAATTCTAAAAAGCTCATTAAAAACTACAGCTATATCACAAGGATCTCAAACTTGCCATACAAACATTTTTGACCATTCCTATGACAGGTTGCTGATCAGACATGTGGCAATATTATGATTTTTTTTTTTTTAAATTCGTTCGAAATTTAGAGTACACCACAGACATCTCAAACTACTGGGGGTCATCTCAATTTCAATACTTCAGCCCAGATACGAAGCGGATCAGACATTCGGTGGCAGAACAGCACACTTGTCAAGCTCTAAAATCCCTCATATATCCTTCAAGTTGCTAGAGGTTCTCACATTAAAGAAAGATCTGTGTGGTGTTGTAGCAGAGCAAATTTGGTTGTGACTGATGGTAGTTAAATGGTACAGGTTTGGTGCTGTGGTGCTGTGTGGCTGCTGTAGACATTTCCCTTTCAAAGACTGCAACAACCAGAACCATTATGACCAGTTTAAAACTTCAGGCCGAACCCAGCGAATAGAAAATCCCGGCTGGGGCCTTTCTGAGTGGAGTTTGCGTCTTCCCCCTGTGTCTGCGTGGGCTTCCTCCAGGTACTCCGGTTTCCTCCCGCAGTCCAGAGGCAGGCAGGTTAGCTTAACTGGATAATCTAAATTTCCTGCTTTTCACCCAGGGCTTGCTGGGATAGTTTTCAGCACTAACCCTGACCAGAAATAAATGGGTTAAATAATGGGATGGGTGGATGTAGTTATTATTTATGTAATTTGTTTAATAGTAGCATGTTACACGATGAAACAATGGCCAACTGTGTATAAACTTTTGCTTCAGTTCAGTTTGTCCTCCCCTCAAGCCAAGTGTTATTTTTAGATCCCTCATTTTCACCCAAATTGCGATGACCAGTTATTGTCCCAATTATTATTCTAATTACACCACCGAATCATTTTCACTGATAAAGTAATTATCACTAATTAAACACAGGCCATGATTGACAGCAAGGTTTTTCATGTGACAGATGCTAAGTTCAGTCTGATTTTTTAGGACTGTACAGGGGACATTAGTTTTCGTTTGAAACTATGCAAAGTACATCAAATTATAATGATTACATAAATGATAATAATAATTATACTAAAACAGGGCAGCCATGCGGTGCAGTTCATAGAGTGACAGACTCGGCATCCAATGTGTGAATTCCCCCATGGGGCCTGTGGTTTTATTACCCACAAGGCCACGCTCTGCGCTGTGATCCCGTCTCTGTCTGCTACCCTCTCTACGTTCCCCCCCCCCTCCTTTTTTATTGCTTTGTGGAGTGTTTAATACAAGGAGTTTTATGTTTTATTATTCCAGTCAAAGTAACCACTCAGGGTCAGGAGAAAGAGGGGATAGGGAGAGGCAGTAGTAGATAATGGTTGATATTATCACTTTTACAGATTATTTGTCTCTATCGGTTAAGAAGAGCATCTTTTTTTCACGAATAATTTTCTCCTGTAAATTGTGATATTTTTTGTGATTGTGATATTTATTTTCAGTAAAAACACTGACATAAGCAAATGTTCAGTCACTCAGAGACAGGATAATAATAATATCTCCTGCCCCCCCCCCCATCCCTCCGTCCCCGCACCAGCCCCCCTGTCCACCCTGAGGACCTCAAGATTTATGAGCGTCTCTCTGTTATGAAACCTTTAACAGATAATACTGCCGAGTTCATCAGCTGCATATTTCCCCAGGTTAATATTCTCTTCTTCTGTGCCATTTATCCTTGTTGTGGACAGTTCCACATATACTGCATCCAAGGAAGAGAGAAACCCTCTCTTCGGATGAGAGCTTGCTGTATGTGGTGCCTCCCAATCCATCGCACTCGTCGTCTTTGCGGCGGCAAGACCAGCAAGCAAAATACGTTTTTGTTTGACACAGAGACAAACGCAATAATGACAGATTATTTCAAATTAGAGCAGAGGGAGATGTAGGTGCAGTTACCGAGAGCGGGGTAGACTGATCTGATTGTGATATCAGTCACATATACAGCTTACAAACACTCTGTTTCTGGGCCATGCGATGTCAGTGTGATGCATTCTCTGTATTTTTTTTTTTTTTACAACAAAAGCATTTTGTCTTGCAGGAGTATTATTGTAAGAAACTATATTGTGCTTTGGTATTGTTCTTGAGAGCTTTATGGCTCTTATTTAGTTTTTTTTATTGTTGGAGATGATGCAGTTACCCGATTGGCACCGTTTTACACTGCAGCATCTCTCCGTCCTCTGGGGCCCTCTGCATGCTACAGCAGTTAAACCCCGGATCTCATTATCGCACTCTTCCTTCGTGTTTGGAACGGCCAATCGCGCGTCGGCGCTCTAGACCCCGTGATGTCGATTTTTGGGAGAGCCCGTACGAGTGCGTGATCTCCTCGGAAGCGCGCGGTGTGTAACGCCTCTTTCTTACCACGCCGCGGCTCTCAAATCGAGCTCGTGCAGAAAAAAACGTTTCGCATGTGAGGCTTCTTCAAGTCAAAACAAAGCAAGGGAGACATTTTCTCTCTGGCTTCCTCTTCATCTTTATGAAACTGTGATCGGCGGTGCATTCTGGGAAATGAGGAAATAGGGACAGGATGGATCGCTGTTCATCTTGTGCTGAAATATCATTGTGATTTAAGGGGTTGAATGATTAATCCACGATGACAGCCTGCTTTTGCGCCTATACAGAGGAGGTGTTTTGTTTTTATGCTTGGTGATAGGATATCTTGAAAAGTTGTCAGTTGTATGGTGCGTCTTATGATTTTTTTCATGTTTGAAATTGATTTTCAAGTTTTTCTTACTCTTTAATAATTCTTTTTGATGTACTATTTAAATATTACATAATCACATACGGTTATGGGAACTCAAAACATTAACAAACAATTTCAACCATCAAATTAACGAACAACCACATTAAATTGACAAACGGCTTCATTAAAACTAGTTGCGTGAAATTAACAAAAACACCACATCAGTTTGAAAAAACTAGAATAAACAAAACACCACATCAAAGCTTATAGCGTACAAATTGAATCATTTCCAAAATAATGTGAATCTCTCCTGCCGGAAAACTTTGAATTAAAAATGACAATAATTACAAAAACTTGAGAACTAGGAGAGATTATTTATAAACTGCTGATGGGTGTTTTTATGGACTCACAAAAAACTGGAGAACTACCAGATTGGAAGTAAAGTAGCATTATATTAATAGATGGAGGGATGTGCCAACACAGGAAACTATGGGCCTCTTAAATTGCGTCTCATTTAAAACCCTCAATGTTGCCACATCCTTTGGTGTTATTGTTGGGCCACGACCTGTCAGGATGACAAATACATCGGGGGCATGATGATAAAAATACCTCCTGCTAATCGGTGGAGACATCGCGGGCGTTTCATAAATCAACGTGGCGTCTCTAATTTCAGCGCTGCTTAATCGTAAACACGGAACACGATTAGCGCACGTTGCTCATTATGCCTTGCTTAGAATTCCACCTTCTTCTGACATCTCATCTTCCACGCTGCTGTTACTTAGTAATAATCAATAACAGAACTTTAAAAAAACATTATTATTATTAGCTTAAATGTTTTTGGCCCCTTACTGACGCCGAATTATTCCAAAAAGAAGGTTCTAGGGTGTAATAGGAAAATCTTTCGTAAATACCGTCACTGAATAACCCTGCTTGGTTGGTTTGATAAATAAATGTAAAAAACCCTGCTTCAAAAAATAAGTGATCTGTCTGTGTAGGTGAGAGAAATCAGGAGGATTAGAGATACAGTGCACTCCAAAATTATTCACACACCTTGATTAAGATGAAAAAATTTGCATATAGTAGGCAATTCCAGTAATGAGCTAAATCTAATTTCTCGGACATGTGGTAAATATTTTACTTTAATAACTATTCTATGGGATTATGGAATCAACCAAAATAGCACTTTCATCAATCTGTACTGTAATCTCACACACAAATAAGTGACACAAATACAGCACCATCCCCCCCTTCCTGATTACCTGATTACTGCATATTTGTCACACCGAATGGTTTCAGATCTTTAGACAAAATGTAACATTAGACAAAGGGAAGCTGAGTAAACACAAAACATATTTCTTAAATTATTTAATTTATTTAATTACACCCATGTGAAAAAGTAATTGACCCCAATTAACCAAATTTAATTGATAATTAGATTCATCTGATTGGGAACAGCCTGGCTTGATTTGCTGCAAGCCCTGTGGAATATAAACCTCGCTCATATTGAACCTTACCACCCCAGGAGAATATCCAAAGGCCTTTCTAGCCCCAGCTAAGGTCAGTGTGCCTGACTCCACAATGAGAAAGAGGCTGGGCAGAAATGGGATTCATGGGAGAGTAGCAAACCACTGTAACCAAGAGAAATATCAGTGCTCATCTCACATTTGGAAAAAAGCTGCATAATCCTCAAGCATTCTTTGGATAATATTCTATGGACAGATGAGTCAAAAGTGTGGAACTTTTTGAATGACACAGGTCCCATTGCCGTAAAGCAAATACAGCATTTCACAGTAAGGACATCATGCCAGTAGTCAGGCATGGTAGTGGTAGTGTGATGGTGTGGGGATGCTTTGCTGCCTCGGTACCTGGACAACTTACCATTATTGAAGGAACCATGAATTCTGCTTTGTGCCAGAAAATTCTTAAGGAGAATGCCCGGTCATCTGTCTGTGAGCTGAAGCATAAATGGGTTATGCAGCTAGACAGTGATCCAAAACACAAAAGCAAGTCCTGACTTGACCCAATAGAGATGCTGTAGCAGGACCTGAAATGAGAAGTTCATGTTCGAAAACCTGCCAAATTGTCTGAATTAAAGCAGTGGGCTAAAATTCCACCACAACAGTGTGAAAGACTGATATAAAATTATAGGAAGCATTTGGTTGCAGTTATTGCTGCTAAAGGTAGTGCAACCAGTTATTATTAAGTTTAAGGGGGAAATTACTGTTTCACGTGGGTGATATGGGTGTTTGATAACTCTTTTCATTAAATAAATGGAAGAATAATTTTTAAATTGTTTTGTGTTTACTCAGGTTTCCCTTGGTCTAATATTACATTGTGTCTAAATATCTGAAACCACTGTGACAAATGTGCAATAACAGAGGAAATCAGGAAGGGGAAAAATACTTTTTCACAGCACTGTATTGACGCCCTGTTGTCAGAACCCTCCCTTGTCTTCCATGTCCTTTTATGAGATATGCGATTTATGAGATTATATTGGCGATTATGCTGGAGGGGGATCGTTGGTCTGGACTGCCTTCTTCAACTCAAACCACACATTTTTGGGTTCAAGTTTAAAAATTGAGCTGGACATTATGGGAATTTTGTCAAGTTTGGTCAGTTAACCTGAGAGCTCTCTTTGCCTTCCCTACGGTGATGGATGACCTCGATTTTACGTGCGTGTTACCTAATTTTTGTACCCCAGTGAAACAGGAAGCCACGGGAGGCCACAGTTCCCCTCAGATTGATCAACACCACTCGTACTTATTGGGTAGCATATTAATGCAGATTTAATTTTGGTTGGATTTTATTTAATAATAATTTTATCTAAATTATTATGTGTGAATAACTGTGGTACATGTATTTGGTACTGTGGTACAAAATATTTTTCATACAGCAATTGCATTTGTATAGAATAATGTAATTTTAAGATTATTGAGCAAAATACCGCTCAGTGCTGTTCACTTTATACAGCCTTCTTTGCTCATCGTTAAGGTGTGAATAATTTTAGAGGTTATAAACATGGGGGAAATGCATCTTTTTGCCATGCTTTATATAAAACTAGGGACTGAAACCATCTGTATCTGGTGCTTCAAGGCTATACGTGCATGAATTGTATTGGCAAGTTAAAAAAGGGGGGATATTATTGTACATGTACTCATACATGTATATGAACGAACATGCATGCACACACGCATGCACACACACATTCATGCACGCACAAGCATCTTGTTCTGTGGGTAGAACTATGGAAACAAGCTGCGGTCATTTTACACTTTATTTGCATAGCTGCATGCTGTCAATTTTCTTTTAGCAGTTTGTCTTTTTATGAGGTTAAATTATACTGTGATAAGTGTATCAGTTTTCCTCAAATTGACCTGTAAATAGCATGATTTTCTTTTGGCTGATATAAACAGGCTGTTGTTTACTGAATTGAACATTGTTTATAAAGTTAATAAAGGTTTGTAAGTTGGCCGAATCACAACTTATAAATAAGTCCCTTAACAAGAAAATAGTAATTATGTAAAACCAAAATAACCTGCTGTTGTTTCTGTTCATCCCAGGGTGCTGGATGTACTGCTTTGGTGGTTGCCGTTGTTGCAAAGAAATTGGAATTAACCAAAGCTGAAAAACATGTACACAATTTCATGATGGACACACAGCTGACAAAAAGAGTAAGTCGAGCAAGATCTGTTGAGTTTTTAGCGCTTAAGAACTCCCTCTATAATATATGGCTGTAGAGCAAAACTTTTATAAGTATTTTTGTTTATTACAATTCCTCACCATTGTCCAGTTATGATAATATACAGGATGTGTAGAGTAATACACCCACATATCTGTTACGTACAACACCACAGCACTCAGTGCCATCCGACACACCTGCTATACCTTCGACTTTAGCTACACCAGCAGCCCACCGTGATGAGTCCGGGTTAGCAAACTAGCTGGATATCACACATGCTGTGTCTGACAAACAGGGTGATGATTGATAGATTGCAGGGATACTGTTCTAGTGATTGATAGATCGCAGGGATAGACTGTTCTAGTGATTGATAGACTGCAAGGATAGACTGTTCTAATGATTGATAGATTGCAGGGTTTTACTGTTCTAATGATTGACAGATTTCAGGGTTTGACTGTTCTAGTGACTGATAGATTTCAGGGTTTGACTGTTCTAGTGATTGATCGATTGCGGAGATAGACTATTCTAGTGATAGAAAATAAGATGGACTGCTAATGTTAGCCTGTTTGTTTTCTGTCTGTGATGTGATGGGTCATTGCTTTCAATAGCTGCCCACAGGCACACAGGCATTGAAAATAGAGTTGCATTCGTGAATGTGATTTGGCTCTTGAAACACACTATATAAACAGTGAGCTCCATAATGTTTGCGACAAATACTTTTTTTTCCCTTGGTTTGGCTCTGAACCCCACAATTTCAGATTTGTAATCAAGCAATTCAGGTGTGGTTAAAGTGCACGTTCTCTGCTTTTATTTAACTGTGTTTTTATTCACCTTGGTTTCACCATGTAGAAACTTCAGCACTTTTTATGCATAGCCCCCCATTTCAGGGCTTTTATTTAAAAGTATTTAAAAGTGTTTGTGATAAAAGCTGAGATTTAGCACTTTAATGTCTTTGTCCCAAACACTATGGAGCTCACTATATATATTGCGTATTTCAAGCGCCATGTCTCATTCATTCAATGCCTATGTGCTCATGGGTAGCTATCTAACGCAATGTCCCATCAGATCACAGAAAGCCTAGCATTAGCATTATGAAAGGATTCATGCTCTATATGTCCATTAGCCTATTCTGTGTTGTGTCCTATGCTTCTATTAGCCTGTTCTGTGTTGTGTCCTATGCTTCCATTAGCCTATTTCCTTTGTGTCCTTTGCTTATATTAGCCTATTCCCTTTGTGTCCTTTGCTTCTATTAGCCTATTCTGTGTTGTGTCCTATGCTTCCATTAGCCTATTTCCTTTGTGTCCTTTGCTTATATTAGCCTATTCCCTTTGTGTCCTTTGCTTCTATTAGCCTATTCTGTGTTGTGTCCTATGCTTCTATTAGCCTATTGTCTGTTGTGTTCTATGCTTCTATTAGCCTATTCTGTGTTGTGTCCTATGCTTCTATTAGCTTATTCTCTGCTGTGTTCTGTGCTTCTATTAGCCTATTCTGTGTTGTGTCCTATGCTTCTATTAGCTTCTTCTGTGTTGTGTCCTATGCTTCTATTAGCCTATTGTCTGTTGTGTTCTATGCGTCTATTAGCCTATTGTCTGTTGTGTTCTATGCGTCTATTAGCCTATTGTCTGTTGTGTCCTATGCTTCTATTAGCCTATTCTCTGCCAAATGCTACTATTAGCCTATTGTCTGTTGTGTTCTTTGCTTCTGTTAGCCTATTCTCTGTTGTGCTCTGAGCGTATAAGGTTGCGCGTTGTGGCCTGAAAATGATCATTTAAAAGTCTTGGACAATGTTAATATGCACTTAATATGGGCTTTTGTGTATCGTGTTGGGTCTTGTATTGTGCTTAATAAATGTTGGGCCAAGCTTGCTTTATTTGTGGGGTTCATTTGTTGAAACTGTCGATTTTGTTAGTTGAGATAATTGCACAATTGTAAAAACAGCCCTTAATACAATGTAGACGTACTTCCTGCATATTGTGTGACTAAAAAATATTGGGCAAGATGTACGACCATTAAACCTGCACTGCAAATTGCGGCCTGACGATGTATGATGGCGCATTCGTAGTCTGCGTGAAATTAACGGCGCATTTACTAAGGCCATAGCTAATTATGCAATCAGCGAATGGGACTAACGACTAATCGCATTTTTCCAATGAAGCAGAGCACCAAAAAACAAAAAACTCTTTATTGCGTTGAGTATCTTGGATATTCGCCCAAAGAGAACGCAGGAAAAAATGCAGACAGTGATATTCCAGCCCAGCTGTGGTGACAATTATCCATTGAAATGATCCAGATGCGAGAGTGTAATGTTTCAAGGAGCTAGAAGGGATGGAATGAGAATGCTGTGTGGGAGGTTCTAGTTGTCTTTTACCTATTCTTTTTGGAAGAATAATTTCTGTGGCTTGGTGTTTGTCAGGGAAGTCACAAGTGTCACAGATTCTGTGATTTTTGCCTCATTTTTTGGCACTTCTGTGACTTTTCACATTTATAATGCTTTTCATGACATTTCGGTAGTTTTAGATGCAATTGTCAGCCTCAACATAACCGATAGTTGGCCTCTGTCATCAGTGCTGATACGTTTCTTCTCCTGTTTGCTACGGGCGGTCCCTCTCAAACTGACTCTAATGTCACAATGTGGGCTACAACGTGTACCAAAACTAACGTTGAAGGAATAAAAACAAATAGACGATAACCTTGTTTTTATGCCTCTGCGACGGCACAACCGTGGTTGGAGGCATTATGTTCTGGGGTTGTCTGTCTGTCCGTCCGTCCCATTCTTGTGTACGCAATATCACAGGAACGCCTTGAGGGAATTTCTTCAAGTTTGGCACAAACGTCCCCTCGGACTCTAGGATGAACTGATTAGATTTTGGTGGTCAAAGGTCACGGTCACTGTGACCTCACGTCCATCCCATTCTCTCGTGAACGTGATATCTCAGGAACGCCTTGAGGGAATTTCTTCAAATTTGGCACAAACGTCCACTTGGACTCAAGGTTGAACTGATTAGATTTTGGTGGTCAAAGGTTAAGGTCACCATGACCTCACAAAACACATTTTTGGCCATAACTCAAGAATTCATACGCTAATAATGACAAAGTTTCACACAAATGTTTAATAGGATGAAGTGATGACATTTTATATCCAAACGGTCAAAGGTCAACTTCATTGTGACATCATAATGTTTGTCCTCCTCTTCGCCACTTCCTCCTCACTGTCCAGTTCCAACCTGATCACCTAGCTGGCCTTCCTTAACAGCTTGTTGAGACTGCTGACCTCCAAGCCTTGGTCCCACCACCCCAGCACATCACCGCGAAAAACAAAGCACTGGCTACTGGTTGGCGGAGGCATACAACCGCGAGGCGGTATTTCTAGTTTATTATTATTTTAAAGGGCAAAAAGCATGCTCTTTCCACGACCGACAATGGACGTACTGAGGCTGGACTGAAGCGATTAAATTCACCAGCCTGTCAATGCATTTGCTCATATTTTTAATCGGCAGCAGCTGCCCACTGATGTTATTGAAGCTTCAAGCACTTGTTACTGTCACTACAGTTGCACATACTATTTAAATCATTTCCTATTGCTGCGCATGAGATCTAGTGGTTAATTTAATAAATTGATGTTTAAAAAAAACACTCTCTTTTGTTTTCTGTGATTTTTAACAATTTTTCTGTGACTGCTTCATGACTTTTTCTGTGACAATCACTTGTTGCAAACATTTTCTCAGTGCATCTTCGAAGCCCGTACCTGTGTCTCCATCTTGCCTGGGTCTTTATTTTGCACCTGCTTTTTAGAGGTTGAGAAATTTCACGCAAGAATCGACCTTCGTTAATTCCGTGGACTTCAGTAATTTAGTGGACTCCTACCCGCTACTGGGAGTTTTTTCTTGCCACTGCTGCTTTAGGCTTGCTCCTGTGGGGGTTCAGGCCAGGGTTGTCTGTGAAGCGTATTGTGGCTGTTGTTTGTGAAATGCGGCATATAAATACATTTTGATTAATTGATTGATTGATTGACAGTACATTCAACAGAATACATAATCAGCTACACTTCTCTACCCGTTATTTGGGCAGCGCACCTTGCGATGACTCATGCGGATGACGCGCATACAGCACTTACCCTGTGCCTGTTTGGGACATAACGCACATGTTTCTGGGGGCAGAATGCGTCATATCTGCCTCTGAACGTAGCCGCTTGAGGCCTAGTACATCTGGTCCATTATATTCTGAGCAACGTTTTCAATGTCCTATCATGTTATACTACACCCTTGTGGATGATAATGCTTATGCCTATAACAGATTAGGGAGCATCACTGCATATTAGAATACATATTGCACCCAAACAATATACATATGTATGCTAATGATATTCAAATATATTTTAATTCATGCCAACTTTAGAAGGTTAAATTCAAAATCAATTTCATGCCAGTGTTGACAGCCCTTGTTCTAGCTATTGATGGGGCACAGCGATAGGCTGTTCAAGTGATTGACAGGTTGCAGGTTTAGACTGTTCTAGTGACTGATGGGTTGGAGGGATAGACTGTATTGGTGATTGATCGGTCAGGGATAGGCTAAGGAGCATATGTTATTATGGCTTTTATTATGATTGTTAGTATGGATGTTATTATGGCCATTATTATGGGTGTTATTGTAGATGCTGTTATGGCTATTACTGATGCTGTTATATATCAACTGCAATGGTAAAGGTGTCGAAGCAGTAATTTTAGCGAAACATGCTGCCTGTTCAGAACAGCAGAACTAGTAACCGCAGGTTCTGATTGGTGCTCCAGCTGCGTGACACCTCTGCAGACCCAACTTTAGAAATGTCTGACCGTGATGGAACCAGGTCAGCTCGTGCCCAAATCAGCAATGAGGACAACGTACAGTGCTTATCAGCTAAATCTAAATCTGTTGTGTTAGGACGAGGTGTGTACGTACAGGCCTATTTATCAGTACAGAAACCTACACCGTGCAGTGTCGTAAAAAAAGCTATTTTATTGTATTTATTCTATATTAGGAGTAGTCAGCTTCACAGAGCTCACACTGGGGCCTGTATAACAAAGCAGGATTGCTGAGTTAGCTGTTTAACTGCACCGAGTAAAACCCGGAACCCTTCCAAATCTGGCACATGGACTGAAGTAAAAAGAGCTCTTCCAGGTTTTACTCGGTGCAGTTAAACAGCTAACTCAGTAGTCCTGCTTCATATACATGCTAGATACCATCGGACCCTTCAGCATCACTTATACCTGCTGCACCCTGTTCCTGGGGACCCACACAGCTGCTACACCTGCTGCCCCTTTACCTTTTTACCTGGGGACCCACACAGCTGCTACACCTGCTGCCCCTTTACCTGTTTACCTGGGGACCCACACAGCTGCTACACCTGCTGCCCCTTTACCTGTTTACCTGGGGACCCACACAGCTGCTACACCTGCCACCCCTTTACCTGTTTACCTGGTGACCCACACAGCTGCTACACCTGCTGCCCTGTGGTCTGGTCTGGAGGGGACCAGTTGTTAACAGCATGCGCTCCCATAGCAGCAGCAGAAAGCAGTTTGGCCTGAATAGCCTGGCAGGGGAACGTGAGCCACAGGAGCTGGGGAAGAAGACACTGATCACTGGCAAATAGCAGCAATCTCCCCTTAAACACACTGATCTTTGAGTGGAAGGATCAACAGCCATTTCCCTTTATAAACACACTGATCTTTGAGTGGAAGGATCAACAGCCATTTCCCTTTATAAACACACTGATCTTTGAGTGGAAGGATCAACAGCCATTCCCTTTATAACACATGATCTTTGAGTGAAGGATCACAGCATTTCCCTTATAACCCTGATCTTTGAGTGGAAGGATCAACAGCCATTTCCCTTTTCTAAACACACTGATCTTTGAGTGGGAGGATGAACAGCCATTTTCTTTTATAACCAGACTTTCCCACTTGACCGTTGTATAAATGCAGTTTGTGTGGTGTGATGTATTGTGAAGGGAAAACCTGCATTTTTATCTTTCAGGTGAAAAATACTGCTGCAAATGTACTCAGGGAGACGTGGCTAATCTACAAGAACACAAAACTTGTTCGGAAGATGGACCATGCCAGAGTTAGAAAGCACCAAAGAAAATTTTTACAAGCAATCCACCAGTGAGTACGCCTGTCATATTTTTTCTCTTGCTGTATACTGTGAAATTTTTGGACCCACCAAGGCAATTATTCTGCAGATCTTCCCTGTGTATTTGAATTGGATGAGGGCATCCAAGAAAAATGAGGGCAACCAGTAATTCTATATACAATATAATATTGTATTTAAATACACTTAAATTCCATTTTTTATTAATCAGCTGGAACAGTAGCCTACTGCTACAAATTAAATTACAACTTTGGGTGGGAATTGGACATGTTTCAGTCCCACTTTGGGTGCCAAATTATTATAATTTTTTTTTACAGTGGTAATAACTTTACATCATTCCTTATTTTTGCACTTGAGGAAAAGTGATCACATTTTATGCATTTAGAATTATGCTGCACAGCCGGCCAACAGATGCCACGGCTATATAATACACTGCATGAAGAAAGACTGGGACAAGGAAAAATACGGATTTAAATCCGTTTTCTCAGATTCGATAGAAAATATAGTAACACACTCAGAAACACATACGCAACATATGTTTCCACATACGTCAATTAACTTTGTTACTTTATTATCACTAAAAAATAAGTGAACATTATTACTTGGGAAAATAATGTTAATATTACTCAAGCTAGCTAGCTAGAAATCCGTCCACAGCTAATTGCCAAAATAAAGGAAACGCCAACTGCAGTATCCCTCTGTGAAGTGCCTGACAGACCGTTCTTGACGATAGATTGACTCCACACGTTAGTTCTTGTTAGTTCTGCGTTTTACCTACTGGAACAGAGGAAGGCCTAAAGGTCAGTTCCAGCAGAAGGTGGCTCGCTCGCTCCGGTTAAGTAGGTCAGTGGAAACAGGGCGTTTGCGGCACACAGTCTTACCAGGCTGTGGCACCAGCTCACTCACCAAAAAGTGTCAGTTTCCTGGAAAGTAGATCTACCCCCATGCTACTTTAATGGTTTTGTCCTTCCTCACCATGCCCCACTCTTCCTTAATGAGAGAGTCCCACCGTGTGAGGTCATCACCCCCCCTCTCACCTCCCTCCGTAATGAGAGCCCCACCCAATGAGTGAGGTCATCACCCCCCCTCCCTAATGGGAACCCCACTCTGGGAGTGAGGTCATCATCCCCCTTCCCTAATGGGAACCCCACTCCGGGAATGAGGTCATGACCCCATCTCGCTAATGGGAGAACCCAATCCCTTCAGTGAGGTCATCACCCCCCTCTCCAAGACCGACTGACTGTAGGCAGCATGTGGTCCTGAGGAGGGAAGGAGGGTATCCCATAAGTGTCACCAAAAAAAAAAAGAAACCGAACCAAAATAAAAGAAGTTTTTAGCATCTGTAGTCTCCCTTTTCAAGTGAGGGATGTGCCTTTTGAGTTTTACTCCAGGACATCCCATAGTTGTATTCCCTATCCCTCCTGTGATTTTAATCCCGTACTGTCGATGTCCGTAGACTGGGAGAGTAAAAATTCCTGGCCGAATTTCAGTTCAGTCAAACTCAGAGGTCCTTCAGTCATACCAATCCCATATGAATAGACATCTCCATAAATACCATTTGTTCACTTGAGTTTTTACATTTCTCTGGGAATAAAACAGAACAGTCAGCGAAACGGCACTGAAAAAAATGAGCTGGCCTGCCCTAGAAACGAGTTAGCCTACGCTAGCAAATCTGCGGTTCTCCCGTCTCTGACGCCGCTGCGCGAAGCTTGGGCGACATCACTCGGTAGGCCAATAAAACAGCGCTTGCATTAGGCGTCATAAGTGCTCTGAACCCTGAGGACAGAGGATGATTTTTGAAACCCATTCTAACACTTCTGATGAATTAATTATTCTGCAGTAGTTATCTCCATGCTGTTCCTGAGCAGTCTACATTCCTGCTCACGTTATTTGAATGTTATCACATGGAAAAGGAAATTTGGTGAGACACGCATGTCGCATGCTGGTGACAGAAAATAGTGGCAGCCAGGAGATGCATTAACAGCAATCTAGCTCCACACAAAAATACCACGTGAAGAGGAAAGCTTTCCATATATTTATACTGTTATAATTGTGTTTAAATGTGCACATACAGCCTCTGCCTTGTCCCTAACCGCTGCCTTCATATTTAATACATTTTTTAATCTATTTTATATTTTAATATATTTATTTTTGATATTTCACAGACTTATTCAAATCGAAGCTGCGATGGTTTCACTGTCGCCGTGGACTTGATAATTCAAGATGCAAAGAACAGTTTTTTAAGCTTCAGTATTTTATATTAAGATGGGTGCAGAATAGCTTAAAACAATGTCGTATTCATTACATTAATGAAAAGCCAACAAAACGAGAGGGAGTGGAGAGTCCTATTTGTGTATAGAAGAGCTTGTAATGTTTTGCCGTTTGGGTAAGAGACCCTAGGGTCCTGTGATGAGTGATTTTTCTTATTATTTTTACCTGCTCTTTATCACTTTTTACATTTATTGTTGTTTAATTTGTTTTTTAAAAATTTGTATTCCTTGGCCGTTATCAGATTTGTTGTTGTTGCTGGCTTGTACTGCTTTTGTATTGGAATACTGTACTGATTTTATATATTTTATAGTCTTAATATACTCTATTAAAAAAATTACTATGTGCTGCAACTTTTATCGACTAATTTTTGTCTATGTTTTCTTTTCCTGTTCATGTCAACATAATGCCATAGAGCTCGGAAGTAAGTCTGAGCGTTTGCCTTTTATATAGAAGTGCTCATTTTGTGTGCATGTCATGCGTTCTCTATTTTAACCAGGCAAAATCTTACTGTAAACTTACTGGCACTAAATTTGACTAGTGTAAATAATTTGAATATTACTAACTGATTATCTTGCTTTGGTTCGACGCCAAACTCCATTTTACTAGTGAAATACATGCGATCCGCATTTGATTTTGACTTTTAAAAAAATGATAAAATCTGGTATTTATTTGCGGTTGATATTTTACACTGTCCAAACTGTGTATGTGGCATAGAAGAACGATCCTTATGCTTTATGCTACATGCTAACGTAGCCAAACCAATTTCTCATCAAACAATAACTGAGTATTATATAAGGGTGAGTGGGATATTTCAAAGAGCAAAATTGTATATAACTCTACTGAAACTTGTATATATATCATCTTTCGTGATGAACTGAACCCACTCAAGCTGAAAGGACATTTTACTACAGTCCATTTGCTAATCTGACCTGGTAAGATGAATATTATAGTCATAATATCAGTGGGTGCTAGTCTACTAGTTAAAACATCAAAATTGTGGGTACTAAAGATAGGAGGGAGCATTTTCTTCTTACCTATCAAACCACTTTTCTGAAATGGAGGCTAACAATGACATGGTGCCATCTTATCCATCAAGTGTAGTGTGGTGTGTGTGTGTGTGAGTGTGTGTGTGTGTGTGTATATGTATACACACACACCCTATCCCACACACACAAACACACACACACGGAGACACCCACACACACACGTGTGCTTGCGTGTGTGCTGTTGTGGACCGAACATCTGCTTGGTTGTAATGATGTGTAATGCCTGCTCTTTGCACTGGGGTTGGTCAGGTAGTCAGAATTATCATCCTGTAATTTCTAATGGGGAAAAGAACCCCCTCTCTTCTTGTCTCTTCTGCATTTTCATCCTTCAACAATGCAGCATTAATCAAGACAACCTTTTTTCAATTCATGTTGTATTACAAAGTTATTTTACATTTGAGATAATCTGTTGATTACAGATATTTTTCTTTAAATCAGTCATACTCTTCCTATCACACCGATTCATCACTGATAATGTTAACAGTTGGACAATGCCATTAAACCAGATGGATTGGATAATTGGCAAGAACTGGCAAGTGTTTTCAGCTGGGAGTATGTTACGAGTCTAACTAGCTTTCTTCCCAATGTCCTATTGTCTTGAACTAGCCTATTTAATTTGCACTAAAGTACCACAATATTCAGTATTATTGATTATCGGTCCAACCCCATGTTCTACTTCTCTTGAAATGCCCATTTGGTTTTGCAGTTTGTTTTGCTTTCTGAATGCCTGCAAATGGAACTGTTGCTTGAGAATGTTTTTTTCAATATATGAATTTTCATGTTAATGAATGTAAAGTAGAGCATTGTAATTTTGTGACACTGTATCTTCTTTTGTAATTTAGAAGCAACAAATTATATTTGTGTGGAAATTCTGAATTTTGTTTCTTATGTTCACTGATATTTTACTGTGGTGTGTTAAAATGCGGTTCCAATATGAAAAAAACATCTTCTCGTTCAGTTGGGACCAGAGAGGATGACATCACAAATGCACAAACATCTCCATGCCCAATATCACAAACAGACAAACATCACCATGTGCAGTAACACAAACACATAAACATCATCATGCCTAGTAACACAAACACACAAATATCACCATGTTCAATAACACAAAAGTATAAACATCACCGTGTGTCGTAAAAGAAAAAGCAAAATCATCAGTGCACAGACAAATTAATGCAGGATTCTGCGTTTTTTATGCAGAAAAGCGAGCCAAAATCTAGGAAAAATACACTTCTGTAAAGCAGATATTTTGAGGTATTTTTTCTAAGGATTACAGCAGGTGATGACCCTGACTTGAACCACAACAAAATTATTAGTGTACCTTTGGGCCAAGCATCTTTCGGCGTCTTACAGAACATTTGTGCTGTTTATTGATCATAATATTTACACAGCTGTCGGTAGCATTGCGAGATTCAAAAGCAAAAGTGCGTAATTTGAATGAAAAGTAGCAAACGAGATGTTACGCTCTAGCTAGCTGGCTCAACATGAGTAGATTAAGACAGAAATTGCTCCTATGGTTTTTCAATACTAGCCCGTGTGGCAAAAATTTGTGACACTTTGTTACAAGTGTCCTAATTAAATTATGAATGGCATATGCTACGTTTGTGTTATTGTGAGTTGGCATATCATGGCAAAAACAGTTATTTTTATAAGAACACAAGCAGATTTTGAAATGTCTTGCATTCCAAAGACGTAGCATTCCATGGGCTAGCGCGACCACTGATGCAGTAACACAAACGCACAGACATCACAACATTATTGTGCCCAGTAAGACAAATGTATTAACATTGCCACGTGCCATAATGCAAATTCATACTCATCATCCTTATGAAACGAATTAATTGGTCTCAAAATAAAAAGTTTGTCTTACAAATTTTGATAATGATGTGAATGTAAGGAGACGTAAAGACTACAGGTCGGGCCTGAGGTCTCGTGAAAAGAGACAAACAGGTTATGATATTAATTAAATGGTTTTGAAAAAAGAAAAACACATTCGGTAAGTATTCCAGCCCATGAATTTGCAGGCCTGTTTCGTCAGGTTTTGGTTAATGCTCTTTCAGAATATCTGAATTTCTTCTACAAAGATTTTTTGGCACAACGGAAAATTCTTTTGAAATATGTAAACATTCCCAAACAGGAACAGAATGTTATGCTACAGATTGGAACATTTTACAATTTCTCTAAACAATTACAAGCCAAGCCCTTGTATTTACTCCAGCAGTCTTTTAATTTTTTTATTTGTGTGTTTGTTTATTTATTTATTTATTTACCTAAAGCCCGTTTGACAGCAGCAGGCCTGCTATATGGTGTCACAGAGCGTTGTCTTTGGCGTGGGCTAGCCCACACAACAGCGCTCTCTGAAGAATCGGCTGGCGAGTGGCATTTACTGGAGTAAACAGTCCCACTCCTACAGCTGGCTGCTGCACGGTGGTTAATATACAAGGCACTCTAAATACTCTTAAATTCTCTTAAATACACAAATTCAATTTTCAGCTGTACGTTTGATGGGTTTTTGGAATAAGACAGTTTAATACATGGATTCATTTGGCTATTTTGTGTGTTTACGCTCATTTTGTGTGTTTACCCATAATTAACGGACAAGGAAATTGTGAATGCTAAATTACCACCACAGAAAGCACATACTGTACACTGCAGAGCGTTATCACAGATTTCCATACGGCCTGAGATTACAAAGAGGGATTCTGTGAATAATTTCCCCTTTGAACATCCTCCTTTGAGATGTCCAGGGGTGTTAAAAAAAAAACTAAATTTGAGAACATTTCCAGGCACAAACCCCCGACAGCTTATATTTCACAATTTCACGCTTTTCGCCCGTGTGAATGTGGAATTATAAAAAGTATAGATCAGCAGAAGGAGCTTTCTTATCCGTGTTCCTTCCCCTCTCTTAGTTCATCCTCTCCAGCATTCAGTCCCACTCTCTACGATAAGAAACTGCATGATAATTAGGAGGAAGAGTGACTAAGACCTGATAAAGACTTCCCATCACTGCTATACATTAGCTTATACTCAGCAGAGACCGCCCCTTTTGTGGCAAGATAATGTGTTGGTATGTCATAGAGCAAGGGATTCTGGGTAACTGTAAATAAACTATCCTTACATCGCACTATTGTAACAAATCAAGCGTTAAATCTTATTTCATTCATGTGTATCAACTCTATGGCTTTGGCAATATTGTTTCATTACTTCCATGCCAATAAAGCTCTGTAAATTTAATTGAATTGACTTGACTACAAGTCTCACCTAGACCCCTCCACGCCCAGACACGCACCAGCCCGCATCATGGCTTACTGAGACTGCCTAATTAGTGAAAATGGTGAAATATTAAAAGGGGGGATTTTAGGTTTGGTTTTCCTTGTGATATGCATGTGTCATCAAGCATGTCTTCCTCTTCATCCACAGCATTTCAGCTCAGCACCGTCATGCTCTGTGGTCTGTGCAACAGCGCGATCTCTCGCTGCCGCTTGTACTGGCAAACGAAGCCGTCGCAGATCTGTTGCCTGTGCTGCATGCAGGCTTACGGCACCTGAAAATAATATGAACAGAGAGCCCGCAGACTGATGTGTTTGTGGATCTGCTGCTTGTACGGTTTTATATTACTGCACTGTCCACTGGGACTCTGCGGGTGCACAGCTGCTGCGGTTCATGCTTTAATACACCAGGACTGAGCGCCGACTGGATTTAACTGCTTAGCTTACTGTGGTTCCTCTGATGTATTGGCCCATAGCGAGTCTGATAGCAATTCTTGTGCAAAAACAGAAGGAACTGGTAGACATAGCTCATGCAACACACACACACAAACACACAATTATTCTGTGATACTTCCAGGGAGTTAGATAACTGATTTCCTTTGAGTATTCGCATGAGTGCGTTGTTATTTTAAACATTTTGACTGTTGTATTTGCAGTAGGGGCCCTCGGTGTTATTTATACTGCGGGTGTACGTTGTGACGTGCTGTGGTCGTTCCGGAATGTTCTCGGCTATGCATGCTATTTAATTTCAAAGTTTACGTTCTCGGGAATGCATGTTATTTAATTTCAAAGTTTATGTTCTCGCGAATGCGTGCTATTTATTTTCAGTGTTTAGCCGACGCATTGCTAAGTGGACTGCAGTGTTGGTTCAGTGGTACATTTAGGTTCTCTTCCGCTGCTCTGCGCATATTATAATCTAGTTGGCCCTCCGGGAATACTTGTTTTCCTTGCATGAGTCTAAAAGTGTACTGTATGCTAATATTTTTGCTCTGCACTTCAGCAGTTGATTTAGTCACCGCTGCTCCTCAGCACTGAAGGCTTCCTGTAACAGAACTCAGCATTAGTTATAATCTGCGTGACATATTTGTTTGTGCCCGTATAATGCGGTGGAACGGGGCTGAAATATGACTCGGTGACAGCTTAAAAGCGGACTGGTATGATCCGCTCATGCTTTTATTTTGAAAGACGTTAAAACAATAAAGACAATAAAAATTATGCTTCCATTAGGTCTTGAGTTCCAGCCAACTCTGACATGTATATATGGTGGGGAACGAAGTGCTGTTGAGTTTTAGAGGGCCATGGTGCTTTGATGTTCGTGCTTTCACCCGTCAGAATGCTGTGACAGCAGGGGGCAGTAAGTACCCTGGCTTAGGGTAAAAGCTTCTGCACCAGCTGTGGGGGTAATATGGGAGAATTATATGGGGGGCAGTAAGCATGTAAGCAGGCTGTAGCTCAAGAGGGCCTCAGGTGGCTCGCACCGTAAAGACACTCGTTATGAAAGCAAAAAGCATGAGCCCTGTGACTGGTCCAGTCGTGCCATGGTCGGAGGTCCACATTGGCCAAACCTCCTTGGGGAATGATAGGGGGTAAGTCGGCTAGTTCCGTTGTTCTCAGCGCTCTCTAGCGGCCACTCCTGGTCAGACCAGGCACCTGCTTACAGACAGTCCTCCCATAACAGAGACAGTGTATAATTGCTGGTGTGTCTGCAGGGTGGAAAATAGTGAGAATAGGTGTCATATGAAGTGGAGAAGTCACATGTCTGGCCTTTCCTCTCCTCCTGACCTCAGCAGGAAGGGTTGGAACAGGAGATCAAAAAGTTTGGTTCAGTTCAGGTTGGGAAATACTGGGGATAAAATCGGGGATTAAATTTAAATTTAAAAAAGAGGACGTCAGGTCAATGGCTGCTTGGTCTGCAGCAGAAATGCAAATGCCCATTTAGTTGACTGTAATCATAGTGAACATAACCCTAATCCTAACACACATACATACATAAAAATAGCCACACAACTTTTACACACATTTAACGTGCAAAATAATGAATAAATCCTCAACATACCTGGGTATGTCCACTTTAAAAGAGGCAGAAACTTTTATTTGTTTATTTGAATTTTAACTCCTGTTCCAATTTTCATCAACTGAAGTATCAACTGAAATATTTTATTTAAACTGTTATACGGAACCTAGTTATGCAGTAGTGTGATTAATGTCACATTGGCAGGAAAGGCAAACTCCTCCCTCGTAAGCAATTTACTGAATTATCCAGTGGCCTCATTCAAACATTAAGGTCAATTTATGTTCAGGATTTAGAGCCTGGTACGGTGCTCAATTCGGAGTGCAGTGCATTAACAGTATGACCACATTTACCCCCTTGGGGCAAAGTGGGACTGCCAGATCTCTGTATGAATTGATCCGGTCGAATGAGGATTAATTAATTTTTTCTAATTCCGGAATCTCAATGTGTCCAATTCCCAAAACGTGCACTCATTCAACCCACAGACTGTAGACTGTAGACATGTAGACTAATTCTAACACATTGGCAGTTATGATTCAAACTAATTGGTCTTTTTTTAGAGTTTGTTTTTCATTTGATTAAATATTGCCCAACGTCTATGGGAAATTTCACATTGAAAAGTAATATGTCATACTGTAACGAGTCAAATGTTTTGGCCGTAAATAACCCTTGGTCCTTATGATTCATTGAATACATTTCTTTTTGTATATAGGCATTTCGAAATTACGTCAGTTGCCATGCTAATTTAAATTATTACTGGTTTATTACTTTCATGTACTGTCCTTAAATGCACTGAAGAGGTTGGTTATGTATGCCTGCTCACCCAGACTTTAATCATCCCAGAACTCTGGTCCACCTAAAAGCAGTGCTTCCTAAACAGTGCCCCGAGGACCCACTTCATATGCTGATTTTTGTTACAGCCAATCTGTTGATTAATTAAGGTTGCTGACAATGTTTCTGTGTTCTACTGCATTTTTTCCTTGAACTAAATGTAACACAGTGCAGTCTGTGGCCATTTGCTTTTTTTTTTTTAATTTTCATTTTCCACAAATGATTGTATTTTAGTGACCAGGTGTCTGTTCTTTCAGCAGTTAGTATCCAACCAATTTCACCTGTCAGTTTAAAATGGAGTCAAATTTTTAAAAAAGAATCTCCTTCTATAGCAATCGTTTCTCGTACAGCACATTACAGGGAATGGAAGCATTAGTTGATAAGGCTGCTCAAATGCCCTTGGAGGTGAATATGGAGCGTTTATTCTTCTTGGCAGGCACAGCTATTTCTGACATAATGTGGCTTTAAGGGAGTAAATCATCCCTTGGTCAACATTAAATGTGTCTAATTAACAGCAGTTATCAGCCTGTTACAATGCAGAGGTTGCAATAATGGATGGAATGAAAACCAGCACACAGTAGGTCCCCAGTAACCCAGAACACCGTAGGTTCCCAGTAAACCAGTCCAGTACACAGTGGGCCCCCAGTTAAGCAGAACACAGTGAGTCCCCAGTTAGCCAGCACACAGTTGGTCACCTGTAAATCAGCACACAGTGGCAGTTGGTTCCCAGTTAACTAATACACAGTTGGTCCCCAAAGGATGCATAAAATAACATGTATTCATAAATGCATATATGTACGAGCATAAATAAAGATACACAGATACACACATAGACGTGCAAATGAAATAAATAGAATTAACCTGGGACAATCAGTATATGTTGCTAATAATGAATAAGCAGGAACCAGACTACCATGATCAGGCACTTCCACAAATCAATGCTATTCCATTATTGTTGTTAGAACCAACCAGTAAAGCCAAGGCAGGCTGTAATAACAGGAAAAAGATGGATGTAACAAGTCCACAGAACCACACAGGCATGGACGGGTATGATGAACAAGTTTATTGGGGTTTAGCAAGCCACAACACGGTCACTGTCACCATTGTTGCAGTCGTTGTTGTTGTTGTTGTTGTTGTAGTCATTGTTGTGGTCATCATTGTTGTTGTTGTTGTCGATGTTGTGGCTCCTGTACTTGATCGTGTGCCTCTGTGGTCTCTCGGTCTCACTACAGGCAGCACATATCAAGGTTAGCACTGATCGCGTAACCGCCCACAGCTGCAACTGCCTGCAGACTAAACCACTCCCCCATCTCTCCGCCTGCAGACTAAACCACTCCCCCATCTCTCCGCCTGCAGACTAAACCACTCCCCCATCTCTCCGCCTGCAGACTAAACCACTCCCATCTCTCCGCCTGCAGACTAAACCATTCCCATCTCTCCGCCTGCAGACTCAAACCACTCCCCATCTCTCCGCCTGCAGACTAAACCACTCCCCCATCTCTCCGCCTGCAGACTAAACCACTCCCCATCTCTCCGCCTGCAGACTAAACCACTCCCCCATCTCTCCGCCTGCAGACTAAACCACTCCCCATCTCTCCGCCTGCAGACTAAACCACTCCCCCATCTCTCCGCCTGCAGACTAAACCACTCCCCCATCTCTCCGCCTGCAGACTAAACCACTCCCCCATCTCTCCGCCTGCAGACTAAACCACTCCCCATCTCTCCGCCTGCAGACTAAACCACTCCCCCATCTCTCCGCCTGCAGACTAAACCACTCCCCCATCTCTCCGCCTGCAGACTAAACCACTCCCCATCTCTCCGCCTGCAGACTAAACCATTCCCCATCTCTCCGCCTGCAGACTAAACCACTCCCCCATCTCTCCGCCTGCAGACTAAACCACTCCCCCATCTCTCCGCCTGCAGACTAAACCACTCCCCCATCTCTCCGCCTGCAGCCGGCACCAAAACCACGCTGCCCCCTTCACAATGGGTTTTTAGTCTCACCTAAAAAATGTCAACCGTACCTGCTTCTCTAGCAGATGCAGAAAGGGCATTCCAGAGACAAAGAGCACGGCAGACAAATGCTATACACCCCAGACGACTTCCTGTTAACTCTGGGGGTAACCAAATAGCCCCTGTTCAGAGAGCGAACAGGGTACACAGGCGTATCCGGCCTAGTAAGGTCAGATAAATACGGTGGCAGTAATCCTTTTAAGGCTTTATAGGTGAGGAGGAAGACCTTGAAATCAGCTCTGGCCTGAATTGGAAGAGAGGCCAGAATGTGTGTTATGTGATCAGATTTTCTATTTTTGGTCAAGACTCTCACTGCAATATTCGGGACAAGTCTTCTACTGATTACAGTAGTCAAGTCTAGATGTTACAAACACATGTATCAAAGTTTAAGCATCCACAATTGATAGCATAGGTCAGTTTTTAGCAATGTTACGAAGGTGGAAAAAACCTGTCTTGAAATAAAGATAAAACCAATTTTTTAACAGTCGAGTATTGTGATTTTATGCAACATCAATATTTAGAGTTATCTGCTCAGTTAGGTGCCTGTATTCAGCTCGTCAAGCAACTAACATCTCGGTTTTTTCTGCATTCAAGAACAAGAAACTCAGCCCCCATCTTTTAATTTCAGACAGGCATTCCTCTAGGTTTACAAGTGGAGTTGGGTCATACAGCTCAAGACATACATAAAGCTGTGTGTCATTGGTGAAAATCAGTACCATATTTGCCAATGACATCGTCAAGGGGCAGCTTGTAAATAGAAAAAAGCAACAGACTAAGGACTGAACCCTGGGGCACACCAAACTCTTCCTTTGAAAATTCAGAAATGGCATTATTGCAGACTACATATTGACATCTGTTTAACCGGTACAAATTGAACCATTAGAGCACTATCTCATGGATACCTGTGTTTCTCCAATCAAACCTGTTTAAAAGCATGCTCTCCTCAATGATGTCAAAGGCAGCGCTTAGCAGCAGCAACACTGATGTTAAGTTTCAGTTGATGGCTATCAGCAGATCATTCAACACCCTTACCCGGGCCGTTTCAGTGGAATGGAGGCATCAAAGGCCAGACTGAAGTTGGTCAAAAAGACAGTTAGTGGATAAATATATAAAAGTTGAGCAACTACAGCTCTTGGATATAAAACAAAGGTTGGAAATGGGTCTAAAATTGTTCTGTACGTCAGAGTCAAGATTTGGTTTCTTTTCTAAATGGTTTAATAATAGCCATTGTGAAAGCTGATGAAACAGAACCCGTAGAAATCAACATGTTCACAATATTGAGAACTTAATATCATAAAATCGGAAGCAGTTCCTTAAAAATTTTAGCTGGGATGGGGTCTCATATACAGGTGGTGGGTCAATTTTATTCATTAAAAAAATCATTAAAATCATTGGTAGAGAGAGGAATTTTGAGCATGGGGACGTCAAAAAGGAACCTAGAATTTTTTTTATTGTTATTAACTAGTTGTGAAAAATGTACAGCCCTGTCTGCTGACACTGAATGGTTGTATTTTTTTAAACATTCCACGCAGGCAAGGCAAAAGTTCATGAGTGTAGTTTCATTCCACTGGCATTCCAGGTTTTTACATGTCTGTTTCAGTGCTTGTGTAGCATGTGAACACCAAGGCCCTGTTTAGTCTGGGTATGTTGTCTAGTTTTTAATGGGGCAAGGACGTCAAGGGAACTGAGCAGAGCATTGTTCAGACTGTCAGTTAGGACACCCTGTGCCTTTAGTGTTTGAGGCGAGAATAGTAGGTAGTCGCTCAAAAAGTGTGCTTTTCAACGTGAATAGGTGGCAAACACTTGAGATAAACAACGAAGCGCTGGAAAAATTCAAAAATGATCAGAAACTGGAATATCTAAAACAGACAGAGCATTAATGCCGTTACCTCTGCAGAGAGTAGAGCAAATATTTAGTTATGCAAAAATGTAAGTAAGGTCTTAGCAAGGACAAATGGGGCTATATTATTGTTTGACTTCTTTATCATTTTTTCTTTATTTTGTTTTTATAATAAGTATGAATAACTAAAACATTGCTGGCTTTTGTCATCATATTTAATGTGTATTGCTTGTATCAATTTTTTTTTTATGCAGCAAAAACTGCAATATAATTGTAATTGTTTGCAACAGGTGTGCCTTTAGAAAATGCAATTATTTATCAGTTTCTGTTGGTCAGCTACACTTCAATAAAATGTTGGCTTAAAATGGTCTTGTTGTTCAGATTAAGAAGTGTAAAAATGGAGCAACGCAAGCTGAACGATCAAGCAAACTCACTCGCGGACCTTGCAAAGGTAAGAAAAGCTGTTTGTTCAGTTATAAATTTAGTTTGATGGGATGCATGGCAGCTCTGTAGAATTAATTTTTTTGAATGCAAGAGAAAACTCTACTCACTGTAACCATGGTGAAAACCCGCTATTCTATATATTAGAGGGAAGCCTCAGATGATCAACCAGGTATGGCTTTTTCCCCCTCAATATCAATGTCCAAGTATGTCTGCCACTGCCTTATTTGCAAACAATATGTGCTGTCAATTTCTCAGCCCATTAGACCTCATTTCAATACTGAATATTAACTAAATGAACTGGTTGATAACCACCTGACTTGACACACAACTGTCCACAACTATGTTGTGTAAACCTGCATGAAGTGAACAAATTACTTAAAGTAAGTAGTCTAAGGGAGGAGAACATGTTCAAATCCAAAATGGTGGAAAATTCCATTAAGTACAGGTAATAAAAACAGTCACAGACACCCTGTAGGCTTCAACATGATTGGTGCGTCCTTGAGCCTGAAGTTTTCATCTCCTTTAAAAAATAAATAAATGGATCAATTAATAGACAAATTAATTTAATTTTGAAGAATAATCAGGTAATATAAACACACAAACCCAACATCTGGAGGCATGCCATCTCTGTATAATCTGCTTTTGTTTGTTATCTGAGTGTAGCTTCTTGCTTCACCACACATCCTTGAGAGCCCATACACCTGCCAATGTAAAGTCATTGGTCATCAGACACTTCTGCCAATACCTAAAACACCCATCGTTGCACAGAAGCGATCTCTAGGCCAAAAACAAAACAGACACTAAACCTGAAATAACACCAAAAAAAACCAGGAAAGTGAGCTGTCCCATTAATAGTGGTCCAGGCGCTCCTAGCTGTGCGCTAACTACTGTCTGTTTGTATTTTCACGTCTATGCAGTGGAAATGTGTGATGGATTCATTTGGAAATGTACTTAGACTTCACTTGAAAACACACCAAAAAATTTAGCATTTGTCACACTCTGGGTCAGAATGCAGTAAATATCTGTAGGCGTGTGTGCTTCCACCCCATATCGTACTTCAGCATGTGACGATCACCCACCGACATGAACAGTTCAGATGAAAGAACTGTTTAGGAAAAGTTCCTGACCCCCCCCCACCTGTCGTTTCAGACTCAAAACACCATGTACGACCTGATTTCGGACTTGAACGAAAGGGGGGAAGACATGGAGAAGAGGATCTCGCACCTGGAGACCAGGCTGGAGACTCTGCTGGAGAGCCTTCGGGCCCTGCCCGGACTGATAAGCCAGATCATTAGCGAGCAGCACATGGACTTCCTGGAGTTCCACGTGCAGCCTTTTGATAAACTCAATTCCCACAGCCCCGACCGTTCCCATTCCCTGTCCCGGAGGAAGTCCACGTCCACGGCACCAGCAACCTCCTCGGAGAGCAACTAGAGCCTGACCCGACACAGTAAAGACGTTTTCTGCGTATATGCATTCAATGAGAAGCAATATTATTTTATTAAAGCATTTTAAAGTAACATCCAAGCTTTGATTACAGAATCAAAAGTATCTGTATAATAAACTTTTAAAGACCACTCCGCCATTTGTTAAGAACCTTTGATATATTACTTTTTTTCACGAAGGATTTTACATTTTACATCCTTTTTGGCAGTGTCCCTCACGGAGATACGTCGGAAGAGGTTTAGCAGTTTTATTGGGAATGGTCTTAGGCATTTCGTCCTTTTTTCCATGTAAAATCAGCTAATTTAAATGTTTGGGGAAAAAAGTAAGCAGTAACTCTCATTTCTTATTTAAAGGACAACTTTGGGGGTTTTTTTTTTTTTCAGGAAGTATTTCCAGCAGGCTGATTAGAAATGCTAATTTAGTCACATCTTTCTTCGTGAAGCTTCGTTCGCCCCGATAAACCGCTCCTCTCTGCTTTGCGAGTCAAACGAGGCCATGCGAACGAGGCTGGAAGTGCCCGTAAAATAACCTCCCTCAACATAATAACTGCACAGCCCGAAGGGCGCGTCCCTTCTGAAGTACGGGAGCAGCACAGTGAAATTAGTTCTTTTTGCTACACACTTAAGGGGTTTGGAATTGAGAGCAAAAGATGAATATGAGACAAAAGTACAAATACAATCTGATTTTATTTTATGCCATTTACATGCGTTCAGTTTACCATTTTATAGAAACTGCTGTTTTTGTGGCGAGTCCTCTGTTTTCAGCTGTGCAAAAGTACGTTGATGGATGCACTTAAAAAAAAATCTAAGCAATAGCCTAATATTTATTTATATAGCCCTGAAATGCCCTCAAAATGCAATCATTGCATGAAGTCTGTGACATCACCAATCGTTTGCCATCTTCTTTGGAAATGCTTTTCCTGCGGCTGCTTTGAGTTGATCTTTGTTTTGGGAGGTTTTTTGTCTACAGTCTCCTCTTCAGAAAGTGAAATGGAAGCTCAGTTGGAGTTAAATCAGGTGACTGGCTTGGCGAGTCCAAACTTTCCGCTTTTTCCCACTGACGAATGCTTTGGCTGCATAGGCAGTGTGCTTGGGGACATTGTCTTGCTGCTGGATTAAGCACCGGCCGATGAGGTAGGAGGAATGTCTTTGTACGTAGCCAGACAAAATCTGTCTGTACACTGCCTACATCCTACAGCTGCCATCCTGTGTTACATCATCAATAAAGACAAGTGAGCCTGTTCCAGAAGCAGCCATGAGACTACCTTCTCCAGGTTTCACAGATAAGGGAGGGGGGTGCTTTGCATCATGGGCTGTTCCTTCCTTTTTCCACACTTTCGGCTTTCCATCATTTTGGTCCAGTTTTATTTTTGTCTCATCTGTCAATGAAACATCTGCTCCAGAACTCTTCTGGCTCATCTGTAATTTTTTTTTTTTGTGAATTCTAATCTGGCCTTTCTATTCTTGCTGCTGATGAGAGGTTTTCATCTTGCAGTGTAGCCTCTATACTTCGGCTCTGAAAGTCTTCTGCGTACGGTAGTTTGAAATGTCTTCACCCCTGCTCTCTGGAGACGGCTGGTGTTAGGATTTTTCTTCACAACTCTTAGGATTCATCAGTCATCTACTACAGGTGTCTTCCTTCTCTGACCTGCAGGGTATCTATTTCTGAGTCCACCTGTGTTTTCTTTCTTTCTTTCTCAAAGACTTTCTTTCTTTTTCAGAACTGCTGAACTTGACATACCTTGACATTCTGTGCTGTCCTTCTTAATGAATTCTTCTGTCTTCTCAGCTTACAGTGGTTTTGTTACAGTTGCTTTTCAGTCAGTTAGTCCTCTGGTCTTCATGACCAGAGGCTTTTTCACGGATTGTTCAGACATAAAAGAGCAGTGAGTGTCTAGTCTTGGTTTTGCCTTCATTTTTTTATGTGAACAATCCGTGAAAAAGGAAACACCAGAGCAACAATTAATGCCTGTCAGTCATACCTTAACTTACTTTTGCACATCTGAAAATGGGGGGGGGGGGCTCAACACAAAACAGTTGTTTCTATAAAATGCTCAAACATATACGCATATAAATACCATGAAATAAAAGCTGATTGTACATTTATCTCATATTCATCTTTTGATTTCAAATCCAAATGCCCCATGGCTACAGCAGAAATAATACATTTCACTGCACCATTCCCATGCTTTTGGAGGGGAATTAATTTTGCATCAGTCCATCACCACGCATTTGGTGTTTCAGTTGACGGACTACTTTTTTTAGCGGAAGCGTACACTGTTCTCAGTGAGCACTACGGCAAGCTTAGAAGCGTGTGACACTGCATAAATACAGCCTGCCACAGTGCAAATAAGGAAGTGTTTCTACAATGCAAAAAAGTACTGAAAATGAACATTACTATTAAAGTATGGAACAATAACTGCTCAGAATTATCTATTAAATACATCGGTATGTGCTAATCAAGCTTGTGTTTGGTGGAAAGCCACATTTAGAGGGCATTTCAAGTCTCATTCACACAGTCCCATTAGACTGCATTGCAAAGCAGAGTGGAACGGTTCTCAGGGTGACCAAAGCTCAATAAAGAAAGATGTGACACAGTTATTATCACTATCAATCAGCATGGTGGATGATTGGAAAAAGTAGATCAACATCCAATAAAAACCGAAGTTATCCTTTATGATTGAAAGCTTCTCAGCAGTTTGATAGAGGCTGAGGTGCCCCATAGTCCGTAATCAGACCCTTACTGTCCTTGAATCCTGACAGCACTGTTTCCGACTACGCTTGGGCGTCACATTAGCAGTCTGGGGCGGAGAGCTGACAGTAGGCTAACCATATTAGCCTAGTGCTAACCCCCAACCACAGTCCGCTAACCCGAGTTAGCAGTGGGCTTACATTAGCGGCATGCTATTAGCGCAAATTAATGTATGCCACTGCGTTATCTTGTGCTCCTGGCTGACAGCCCGGTGCCTCCCCCAGTATAATTACAGTAACGCGTCCCCTGTTGAGGCCCAGCTTTGAGGGACCACAGTCCCACATTGTAGTGCAGTCTCCTCTCTCTCTGCAGCTCTCGTGCCAGGAGAAATAGTCACAGCGCCTGATGCCCACAAAAAAAGAGACAATCAAAACTCCAAAAAAAAAGTACTAGTACTACATACACATTAACAGAATTTGACATTATTTCAAAGATTTCCTCATGTTATTTTAAATTGTCAGTAGCTACATTCCCATTAGAATGGTGCAGTAAATACCTGTGAGCACTAAAAAAAAAAAAAATCACTTGTACTGTACTTTCCGTAATGGAAGACTGACTGGGTGGCCCCAGCACAGGTAATGCAGAGCTCAGTCAGGTGGAAGAAGAATGCCTTGCAGGAGCATATGAAACGTCACCACGGCCATAAATTATTTTCCGCTGCATCTGTCGAGTTCAAAATGGTCGCCGGTTAAGACTACCTCTGTCGGATGAGTTTAAACGTCCTAGTTAACGGCGCGTTAAAATGGCGTTAAACCAGCATTGAAACTCTGTTAGACCAGTGTGAGACCAGCATTATATCTGCGTTAAACCAGTGTTCAAAACAATGCGTTAAACCAGCATTAAATCTGCGTTAAACCAGTGTTCAAAACAATGCATCAAACCAGCATTATAACTGTGTTAAAACTGTGTTCAAAACAATGCATTAAACCAGCATTATAACTGTGTTAAAACTGCGTTAAAACAGTGTTAAAACAGATTTCCATAACATAGGCTATTAAGTTGTACTGATAGTAAAATAGCCTTGCACAAATCATGCAGAATCAATTTTACAGGCTAAAAATCTATTCAAAAACACATATCTTGTCAAGTGCTTTGTGAACAATTACATGTGAATGTTTTATCACTTCCAAGGTAGATTTGCTGTGGCATTTTAACCAAAATATAAGAGCTTAGCACTTAGGTCAACAATTTTTAAAAAGTCCAAAATTATGATTATTATTTGATACTTCTAACAAAAAATCTATTTAAAAAATGAATCAATCAATCTCTCAAATGAAGATTGTAACACGTGTTCATATAAAAAAACATTTTAGCTGCAATTATTGGTGAAGATACATTCAATCACTTTAACTTAAGTCTGTACATCACTGGAATACTGAGTATGCGAGCTTCAGCATCTCCTCTGTTCCTAGTACATATTGGCCATCATAGCTTCATGTTATATAGCTCACACATTTCCCAAAAAATATATTTAATAGTATGAAGCATCATTTTCGGCAGTTTATGAATTCTTTACTTGTGAGTTCGGTTCTTGAATTGGCTTGATTTTAAACATCAATTTGAAGAAAGTAGGGGATGGTACATGAAAATTTTTGGACTGAAGCTTAAGTTAACATTAAACTACAGTCACAGTTTTGTTTGATACTTTGCATCACTGAAAAAGACACTATTGATTAAGTGCTTTGAAAAAGTATTCAGACCCTTGGACAATGAACATTTTGCTGGATTGCTGGATGTTAGTGACATTTTTTATCTATTAAATATAGTTATTCATCCCCCCCCCCCCCCGCTTCTGGTCTTTGGTGGACTGAAACAGGGTTTTCTGTCTGGATTTGCTTATATTTTATGCTGTCAAACTTTTCTTCAGTTCTGATAAGTTTGCCATTCCCTGCTGAACAGACACATCCCCACAGCACAATATGGCTGCCACCAGGCTTCACCACCGGGATTAATGTGTAAAAGTGGGACGTATGTATTCTTGGGTTTTGTGCCAGTCACAAGGCTTCAGATTTTGAGCAAAAACCTAAATTTAGCCATGCTGAATTTTAGCTGCATCAGTGTCATGTTTATTTCATCTTCCAAGTGGGTTTGGAGGTTGGCTTTTTTATTTTTAATAATGGCTTCTTTCATTATAGCTGATCCCTGGCCCTGATGAGGTGTGGAAGACGGCCAACGTGCTCCCACTACATAAAATCACTGATCCCTGAAACCTAAAAAAAACGACCTCTCTCTCCAAGCGTTCCTGCCTGGCGGAAATCATAGATTCCCTGATCAATGATCAGCTCTGTTATTTCCTGGATATGAAATTAATCTCGGTTATCATTCGAGGTTTTGAGATGGATGTAGAACCACTCCGGCTGCAAGTCTCGTTTAAAATGGACCGCTTTTAAAAAGCGCCTTGGATAGGAAAGAGCATTGCGCTACTCTGTTCATTCATCTCTCATTTGATGCATTATTGCTGCATAGGCTGTCCTCTCTTGGGTTAGGTCTGCATGGAAGTGGTTTCATGAGATTTGGTGATCATATTGTGAGGGCATCTTAGACCATTTCTCCGTACAGGATATTTCAAGATCCTTCAGATCCTTCACTCTATACTTGTGGATTTCCCTCTTCAGTTCAAACCACAGATAGGACCGGAACATCCAGTTCCAGTCCGAATGCTGTTTAACAAACTCAAATTTTGTATTTTTTTGTGATTGCCCTCAACTGTCTTAAGAGGTGGTAACCAGCGATAGACTTGAAGACTTTGTGTCTAAGTTCTCCAAATCTCCAACGGTGCAGCATTAATTTTTTGTTGCCTCAGAAAAATTATGCCTCACTGGGTGTGGGGGCGAGATGCACTTGTTTCCTCCACCAGACTGTGCTTTTTTAAACCAACTCATTAACCAAATATTGGACAGCATTATCATTGTTTATTCGTCTCTAACCATCTCCTGGCTTGTGAAGATCAACAACCTTTTTGCCTCCTTTCTTATGGGAGGCCATTGCTTTCAATCACCTGTATTGTTAATTTTATACACCCTTCTTTGCTTATCATTGGTGTGAATCATTCTGTAGATGAATGGGTCATATTTACAACAAATATTTGTTTCTAAATTACAGGGTCTTAAATGAAAGTTTGACACTGTAAAAGCAAAACTGTGCAAGTGAATACTTTTGCAAGGCATTGTGACCTTTAATAGTTTCATCGCTGTCAGGTTGGGGGATGGGTATTCTGAAGATATCTGCTTTATGTCATCCAAGCAGTCCCAACATAAACGAGAAGAAGGCGTTTAAATATGCGAGTCACCAGAGATATTATAGAAGGGTTACACAGAATCACGTTCAGCAGAATTTGAAAGCAATCGAGGAATAATAAATAGACTACCTTACATACCTTCACCGAAAAACTGCAGAATATTCAACCATATCAACCTCAATCAAGCAGACGGTTGAGTGCCTTGCTAAAGGTGTTCATTGTCAAAAAGGAGGACAAACAAGCAAAAATCACAGCGCACAACCGCATTTACAATAAAAACAATAGGTGTTAATTTTTCATTGAGAATGTGTATGATAATGAAAACATCTCACCGAAAAGTGATTATTGAAACACAAGGAGCAAACACGTTCCGTCACTTTTTCAAGCATGGGGGTTTTTATACTTTAAAAATTATTTTTAACCATTTAGTAGCTGAAATCTAAAATGCATGTTTGTAAGGATAATCACCTAAGCACCATTTGCTGTGAGCCCAAAGCAGGTGCTACAGTCCTCAATCCGCTTAACATCTCAGCGCTCTGCCAAGATGATGAATCAACCACTTTCAAAAAAAGACTGCCATCAGACCCCAGTTTCACATTAACTGTGAATGCGACACTGAAAAAATATAGCACACAACCAGTCCATTAAGGTATCCATTTAGAGCAACAAAACTGAACTCATTCCAATAAAGTTGCCATTCAGAGACACAAAACCAAACTCATTCCAACAAAATATCCATTTAGAGCAACAAAACCAAACTCATTCCAACAAAATATCAATTTAGAGCAACAAAACCAAACTCATTCCAAATATATCCATTTGGAACAACAAAACCAAACTCATTCCAATAAAGCTGCCATTCAGAGCAACAAAACCACACTAATTCCAATAAAGTTGCCATTCAAATCAACAAAAGCAAACTCATTCCAACAAAATATCCATTTACAGCAACAAAATCAAGCACATTTCAATAAAGTAGCCATTCAGAGCAACAAAATCTAAATTAAACAATTATGTAGCCATTTAGTGCAACAAAACAAAACTCAGTCAAATAAAGTAGCCATTAACAGAAACAAAATCTAACTGTGTTCTCCATTCTAATTTCCAAAAAATTGTCCATCAGTGCAATATCAATATTTCACTAATACTAGTTTTCACAGCATCATTTTTATCATCCATTTAGTAGTTTCAGCTCCTGTAAGACCTCATTCATCAACCACAGAATGTGCATACACCAGGGGGCATTGTAAAGGGGAGGGGGGGGGGGGGGCAGCAGACTAATGGCCCCTTCAATTTGACATGTTCCCCCCATTATTAATCATCAGAAAGTCACTTGCTGCTTACTACTTACAGTGCTATTCAAGAATCACATAGAGGTAGACAGTGTTTCCTATTGGAAAATGAACTCAGCATTCCTTGCGACCACCATTAAAACTCTGACAAGCTAGCTTTGAAAAGCCTGGTCAGCTTGCTAGACAGTCCGGTAAGTCAAATAGTTAGCCAGCTAGATAACGAGCAAGTGAACCAGCTGGACTGTCTGATTAGCTAGCTAACTGGTCTGGTCTGGTCAGACAAGTCAGTGACATATTCCCCGTTCAAAAACCCCAAACGAGGTTGAACATTCCTGTGCTGCTTTACTGTCTGTGGCATTAGATAGGCTAAATTGAATTTTTGTTTTTGTAGCAATACCCATTAGCTGAAACATATGCCTTAAATGGGCATACCCAACTAAATTTCTGTTTGTCATGTCAAGCAGACATATCACCCAGACTTTGGGCCATAGAAGCTAAAGACTGTGAAGGGGACAGATTCCCCCTCTGTAGCAAAGTTTAAGCCAACAGTGAAAGACGTGGGATTAATTCTAGTCTATTATGAAAGTCAGTAAAAGAATGTACATCAACAAATGAATCCAATCACAGACTACTATCATACAAATCAAATTTATACCTATCAAACAATAAAATAGATTTATTGACATGTTAACATTATTTGATGACTAGAGATGTTAACTTCTGCTAGTCTTCTGCACTGTAGCCGGTAGCTAGCTTAAATGAGAGAACTACCACTAAAGAGTCAAAGTCAAATACAATTTAAGAAATCTAATGAACAAGTTAAATGAATTGTCACATTTTGTGTTCAATTGGCTCTGTTGGACTTCAGTGGTGCCACTTTGGCTACTTTCTGCGGTCTCGCTTTAAATATTTCATTAACATTAGATTTAGCCATCGATTAGCCTCATGAATTAGTCTAGGCTTAGCAGCACTAGCTAGCAGAAAAGGTAAACTTGGTAGCCTAAACTGGATTATACTGTATGAGATGCTCATTTTAATAAGTTTAAGTTTTGCTAAACAAGAATTTAGCAAGAGAATACGCAACTGGATTTATCCTAAGTGAAATGACTGTTGGTTCTTTTCATAGCTAAACAGCCTGACCACCTACACAAAACAGTTCTTCCAGTGCTCCCGCGACCATAGTCCAATCATAATACAGCCTTCACATTTCAAATTAATTAGCTAATTTTGCAGCTAATAAAGTTTTTGTAACATCGATATATTCAAATATAATTAATCTTTTTCACTATCAATATTTTTTATTGTATTTATTATACCGTAATGCATAAATGCATGAAGTGGAATGTAGGCTAGTAACGTGAATGGGCCATATAGTTCTGACTATATCCCTCATTTTCTATTTGGCACATAATTCAGGTAAGACAAATTCCATATACAGTGGGCACAAACCAATCAAGGTGCTTCCCTTTGCTTTATCTGTGACAGCACCCTAACAGCAGAAGGATTCATTAAAACTACAGGTGCCAGTAACTGTAATCAGCTGATGGAATCATGTTGTTAATCATGATGTCAGAAGGAGCCTATGGCACGGTTAAAAGGCTATCTACTTCAGTAAGGCAGCCTAAATCTAAGAGGATTTATTTAGCTCACAGACAGTCAAGTATGCTGGAGAAGCACGTACGATTGATTTCTTTTGAGCATTCAAGCTGTTGATACATGATCAATGTTCTGCTGTTGGCCAGCCGGCTTGTTTGCTTGGTGCAGCGATGCGTGGTCTTAACGCACAAGAGACTGAGTGTGGCCACCTGACCAAGACAAAGTGTGCTGGTCATTGGTTTGCAGCAGAGGTGGAAAATCCAGGTTCAGAAAGTAAAAGTCCTCCCCAGTATTTTGTTCCAGTCACCAGGATTTGCTAGTTAGCACGATTCTTTACCTAGGGGGTAGAGCTAATTACCAAAATCAGCTGGCTGAGTTTGGGGGTGGGACAAACACATGGCAGGACTTTTACTTTCTGACCCCTGGACTTTCCATCTCTGATTTGGAGGAGGGACAGGGAGATTCAGGTCCTTTCTGAGTTTCAATAACAAACTTTTCCATGTGGACCAATAGGTTACTGTAATTAAAACAAACATAGCTAGCTGCTTCAGTGTTCGGTATTATATTTCCATTCTGACACACTGAGGTATTTACTGAGTGAGATGGAGAGAGGAAGACTGTGTTGAAACAATCTCATGTTTCAGATAGTCTTGGTGCATGCTAATGTCCACACCAAAGTTGATTTACCAAGGTCAATTTTGTGTGAATAAAGCATGTACTTCCAAACAAATAGTGATTGAAAAGTTATTTTGCATATCAGACAGTCTATACATTTAAAGCTTTTTCTAAATCAAATAAGAAGTACAATGTATAGTTTTTATCAAAAGGACATTGCCATACTGGTTTGTTTCAACAAACGACAGGAGAACAGAAATCAGCAAACAAGGCCCAATGTCACAGTCACTCAACCTGAACAGTTACATTACTGGCAGAAAACCTCCCCAATCAGCCATTACAATGAAAGTGTGACACTCCTGTACAAACTTTCAACAGCACAAGTAACCATAGTGATATGGTGGGCCAATGATGACGCAGCGAGCGTATCAACTCAGTGACATGACAGACACATGGGATGTGTTCACAGTATTGACTAATCACTTGTTCCCCAATGAATATATTATTCCACTCTGGTGTACACTGGACATGGAACATAAGCTTGGCCACTTCGGTTTAGGATGGTGCAATCTCTCAACTGAAGCATATGTGTAATGTAGGCAACTAAGATAAAATACAAATTGTTCATTTGTACTAAGGATTGTGGATTTGAGCGTACAGTCAAATTTATAATGAAATTTAAACATCGAGTTTGAATAATGACTTGAGCTGAAACCAGGATTGAGGAGCAAGACTCCTTTGGCTATGAAATTTCTTCACAATTCTGATGATACAAACCACAGGTTTTAAGACAAGACATTCACAGGCCGTAGACGATTACGTGGGATCAATTCAGATTTAAATTTCTGTCCTCGCGAAAACCATGTTGATTGTAGGATCCGTAGTGCCTTTAACATTGCATCTGGACTAAGTGCTATTGACATTTCGCATTTCACTGGATCAGTTCAAGTCATCTGCTTCATGCTAGATAGAGAAGTAGGTTTACCAATATACACATTTAAATATAATCTTATAAATATTATACATTTTACCATATAAATACTCAAATATGTATTCATAGATCTACATACCTACATTATACAAATATACAGATAGATTTTATAAATTGACTGTTTGCTTGAATTTTGAACTACTATGGCTGGTGTCTGCCTTGCCCTTGATAAGTTTGGAACCAGGCCTTCATGCATCAAGAGTTTTTTTAAACAAGCATTACAATCCTATGTATTATTATTCCATATACTTGTAATCACCAATACATTAATATAATAAACATAGGAACGAGAAATAATTTGTTTGCTTGATTGTTAAAACCTGAATAAAATATCAAATATGAATCATACGGATCCTTCTTTTGGGTGACTGGGGGGGTGGGTTGGGGATGGCAGTAGGTATGTATTTGTATTTTCTCCAAATATGGTCAAATTATTTTTAATTTTTACATAAAAAAAAAAAACTCAGCTTGATTGGTAGAATAAAGAAAGATCATGTGTGATGTAACATCCCATATTTGCATTACATTTACTGTGTGCTTGCCAGTTATTTAAGCAGAACCTCAAAGTAACCTTTCTCCAAGTATCAAACCTTTAAGGGAAACAAAATTCTGGACCAGCAAGCTCGACTTCATCACAAACCAACAAAACAATATGAATATGTTGGAATTATCAAGGCTGACTTTTTTGTGCAATACGTGAAAGAGACACTTTTTTTTTTTCAAAACAAAACTTACAGAAAACTGAGGTTAGAAATGAAATTTAGTTCCTAAAGTGATGCAGCTTCAGCGCCAAGTAAAAGGATTAAGCAGCCTCACCAGTTTGGGTGGAATGAGTCTGCAGAATCTTCAGAAACATATTTACTGCAAGCAGGTGGAGATCATAGTAAGCACAATACAAATCCAACCCATTATCATAATTATATAATTATATATATATATATTTTTTTTTTCTTAATTGGCCCCTTTGATTTACTGATGTTTCACTAGTATTGCATGTTCAAAGGAGCACGTTATGCTACTCCAGGAATAACAAGGAGGCTTTCTTCCTGAGAGCGGAGCGTTTGTAAAGGATTATGGGAAGAAAGGAGATCATTCAGATACACAGAGGGTAGCCCATGTAAAGCTTTGAAAGTAGAAGTATATCTTATAATCTATCCAGAATTTCCTTGCTCTGCTAAGAATACAAACAGCAGCAGTTTGAATCAGCTGGAGACCTTTCAGAAGAATTTGCACATCCAGACAAAAGAGCATTACAGTAGTCTAATGTTGAATTAACCAAAGTGTGGAGTACTTTTTTTGCATCATGTAGAGGCTGAATTTTTAGCAAGGCACCACTTGCCTCTGTGATTTACCACAGAATGCAAAATACTGGACTTACTGTGTGTAAGATGGGAGAATATCTCATTTCACATTCTTTCCAATATTCCTTTTCTAAACTTCGCAAACCTAATATGCCATGAAAGCGGCATCAACATTATACGGTGTATAGACACAACCGACAGGAGGCAAACAGTGCAGATACAATGGGGAGTTCAAACTTAGTTCATAAGGCATGTCATGGCCTTTAAGGATGAGGCTAAGCTAATAAAACACTTAACCAGCCTGCAGAACGGGCCAAGTTAATGCTTCGCCTTTGGCTCTTTGATAAGGCACACAAATTTGGCTGCTTTGTTGAATTTCTTTCAACCATTTTCTTTGTCTTGTACACACTCCGGGGTACTGTTTCAGAAAAAAAGCACTTGCTTCTACGCTGTGTTGTAACCACATGTAATCACGACAGGAACAGGAAAAATAAAATATTTTCTTTTTGTTTCTATCTTGATTTTCAGAAGGTCAGATGAGACACCCAAAAGATATGATTCAGTTATGTTGGTACAGGGGTGCCCTTTATTTACCACAAATATGGAACCAAATATTTATGTATATTTATATAGTATTTATTTAAATGTATAAATTCACAAAACTATTTCAATTAAAACAGCTTTTGCACCTTGCTCCATATTTTTCACCCTCAAAATTAGTGCCTTTGACGTGCTTATAATGATAGAAGAGTGTCTGTACAAATGAGCAGGCCAGAGGTCTGGTTTCAGAACTCCAAAGCAAGAATACATTAGTTTCGAATACTACAGGCAAAATTCTGACAATTATGTAGCACTGACAGTCCGTAGTGAGAAAGAAACTTTTGTGGGGCAAATTCAACTTCCATTAAAAATTGAGCTAATGTGGTGTTTAGCAGGGAAAATTGGCTGAATTACTTAATATATTACTTAAGTGGTCATTTAATACTTGGCAAGGTATCGATGTTAGTTGGATAGTAGTAGCCTTCATAGACTTGGTAGTTTTACATTGCCATCTCGCTAGGGCTATCATGCTATCAGCCACACTATGGGTAAGGTTATTACTAACCAGATAGCTCAGCTAGCAGTGCAAGAATCCAAATCTTTTGAGTTGTTTGCACAAGATTCAAGTCGAACAATATTTAATTTGCCCATAAAATGCAGTATCTGCAGATTGGTGTGTATACTCACACTGGGCAGAGAACAAACTGTAGATAAAATATAAGTCTGTCCTTATAAACCCAAAATGCCGCTCCCCAGGAAGGCATTCTTATGCCAAACTGCCGTGATTGAGGTCAGTGGAGTAAGACCCATAGTTACCGGCACTGTATCTGCGTGGACCCTTCTGGTTTTGGGAAGACGGAAATGCTGTCCCTTCCCATGATGAATTAATCAGGCTCTCAGCACCCTGGTGGTGACATCTCCACTGCTCTGTCTCCAGCCCTCCTTCATAATTTACAGTGATCTCCTTTATAATTTAAGGTGATTGTATTAGGTGACCATCTAAGAACACCACGCAATGAAGAAGCCATAACTGCCCCAGAGACAAGGCCGGCTGGGAACGCTGGGAAGCAGGAGGACTGCGGCCCAGCGGATTCCCTGGATTTGTGTCCAAAGCCCATGAGAATGCAAAGGCCTGGTCGCCAAGCAGAGGGACCTGCGCTGCTCACATGTCCTGCCCCTAACACTAAAGCGAGGCGCAGTACCATGCCCTCCACTGGGGGGCAGTGTTTGAAGACCACCAGTTATTTTATAAGCGGTTATAAACATAAATGCTGTGATGACAAGGGATAAATGATTCTGATACGTGCTATTTCCATAAAACGTACATTTATTTTGTGTCAAACCAGACTAAATTACACAATATTAGTGTTTTCTTTCTTAGTAAAAGTATACATGAGTACAATTCATGTGCAGGGGGAATCAGTGTAATCACAGCAATGTCAGCCACAGCCATTGAATGTTAGCTTAATGCGACATAATGCACTTCATAGTATACACGTAGAAAAACTGCTCTTGAAACGACTTCAAAATAATTACAAAACCTGTTTCAAAATATTTATACTGACGGTCGTGAAATCATCATCGGAACTCAAATGTAAATAAAAATCCAAAATGTTTTTTTTTTTTTAAAGGAATTTTTTTTCCATCAAAGCCCTGAAATTCTCTGGAATGTGCGGGAGATATTCGCGGATTAGGAGGAGCCTGATGAATCTGTAGCAGTAGCAGCAGCAGACCTGGGTCAAATACGTATTTGTTTTGGATTCAAATACTTTTCTACACTTTGCTGATCTTGTCTGGTGTATTGGAACAAATGAAATACTCTCAAAAAGTGCAAACCCCACCTTCTGGTCACATTGGCAGGCTCAATTACACCAGGCAAGATCAACAGAGCACAGAATTGGAATCCGAAACACACACGTATTTGACCCAGGTCTGAGTAGCAGTAACAGCTGGCCAGACGCGTTGCACGCTGCGGGTTCTTCCCACAGTTCCTCCCGCGGCTCGCCTCACAGCTCCAGGTGGCCGGCCTCCTCCTTCAGCGGCTCGTCCGGGGCGACCTCGGGCTCCTTCAGGTTCGCGTACGCCACCTCCTGGGAGAGCTGCTCCAGCGGAGGCAGCCCCACCATCAGGTTACGCATGGCAATGGCTGTCATGAGGAACCTGCGTGTGGCATGGGAGAGAGAAGGGGGGTCAGGGCTGCACAGAGCACAGGAGAGAGGGGGGGTCGGGGCTGCACAGAGCACAGGGGGGGGGGGGGATCAGGGCTGCACAGAGGGGGGGGGGGTCAGGACTGCACAGCAGAGGGGGGGGTCAGGGCGCACAGAAGGGGGTGGGGGGGTTCAGGACTGCACAGAAGGGGGGGGGGGGGGGGGTCAGGACTGCGCTGAGCGGACTGGGCGTTTCAGATCCACACTGCTGTGAGTACTGCAGGGTCAGGCAGGAAAGTGTGAGGAAAAGCCCTGACGCATGAATCTGTGGGACCAGAGCAGGAGCTCTCAGGAAGAGCAGGCACGCACACACACACACTCACAGACACACACACACAATCATAGTACACACACACACATAGAATCATAGTACACACACACAGACACACACACACAGAATCATAGTACACACACACACACACACACACAATCATAGTACACACACACACACACACACACAGAATCATAGTACACACACACACAGACATACACCCATACACACACACACACACAGAATCATAGTACACACACACACAGAATCGCAGCACACACACACGCAGTACACACACACACACACCCACACTCACATCACACACACACACACACACACACACACACACAGACAGACTCACAGCAAGGATCACACACAAATACCAACAGTGCACAGACCACACAACAGGACTCGCAGCACACTCAACCACACTGCAGTACACATCAGCAGAACGAAAAAGCCCACACATCACATCACCAACAACTCATCAGCAACACACACACACACAGACACACACACACAGAATCACAGCACATACTCATACACAGTACACACACGCACACATACACACACACAGAATCACAGTACACACACACACACATATACCCACACACAGTGCGCAGACACACACACACACACATACCCACACACAGTGCGCAGACACACACACACACATATACCCACACACAGTGCAGACACACACACACACACACACACACACGTGCGCAGTACTCACCCGCGTCGGAGCATGTAATACTTCTTGAGGGAGAAGCGCTGCAGCCTCTGGACCAGGGAGGCCTCGCGGTGCTTCTTCACGTCCTGCATGCGCTGCTGCCGGCGCAGGAAGAGGCGCAGCACCGGGTCCGTCACGTTCACCCCCGGGTCCTTCCCCTCGGCCACGCTCACCAGCGGCTGCAGCTCCGGGGGCACGGGCTCCGTCTCTGAGAGAGAGAGAGCGCGAAAAACGGGACCGCGTCACGCACACACACACACACACACACCGGACGCCAGACACGGGGTAACACCGCGCGGGATAAGAAAACCGAACCATCACAAAATCACATCACTTTATTCAGGAGCGTGGCAGAGTATTAAAAAAAAATACAACGGGTCATTCAGCACAATCCTTAAAAAGTCACAGTTACTTTTACCACTCCCTGTAAGACTAGGTCTGTGTCTCGGCCTTGGTTCGGAAGTTTCCGGAAAGATGTAAACGGAGGCTAGAACTAGAACTGCACCACACACACCAGACACGGTAACACCTTGCGGGATAAGAAACCCATACCATCACAAAATCACATCATCTTATTCAGGAGAAATATACGTGTGGTACTGTGTAGTATTTCCAAAAACAAAACGGGTCATTCGACATGATCCTTAAAAAGTCACAGCTACTTTTGCCACTAAGTCTTTGTAAGACTAGGTCTGTGTCTCGGCCTTGGCTCGGAGAAGTTTCCGGAAAGACGTAAACGTTGTTTTGAGAGAATGCCCTCGGAGGCCAGAACTGGAGCTAATCCACTCCGCTTTCCTCCACTAACACCACTAACAGGTATCCCCCCGGGGCCACCTGTGTTACTGTCGGCTAATCCTCAACTTTAGTTTCCCCCCCCCCCTCTGTTCCCGAGCTTGTTTTTTTTGGGTCCGTGCCAGAGGACCTCGCTGCTGCGTCACCAGAGTTTTCATCTGCATATTTAATGACGTCTCAATTAAATCTCGTGTCAGAAACGTCCCCGCGGAGCCATCGCTCAAACGGAGGAATGTGCTGAAGCTGTGCTGAACGCATTAGCGGATGAAACTGATGAACAGCGGACCGACCGCGGGAACATAAATTGAAATAAATTTCTGCTACCGGTCTCCTATTGTTTTATAACTCCTGTTATTACCCTGCGGTTGCCAAAGAGCTTTTGCTGGAGATGAAATAACCTGGCAGGAATTTTAGTGACATTATGGTCATACATGTTTTTATAATGTGTATTATGGTCATACATGTTTTTATAATGTGTATTATGGTCATACATGTTTTTATAATGTGTATTACGGTCATACATGTTTTTATGGTCATACATGTTTTTATAATGTGTATTATGGTCATACATGTTTTTATAATGTGTATTATGGTCATACGTGTTTTTATAATGTGTATTATGGGCATATGGTTTTATGTGTACTATGGTCATACATGTTTTCATAATATGTATTATGGTCACACATGTTTTTATAATGTGTATTATGGTCATACATGTTTTTGTAATATGTAGCATGGTCACGTGTTTTTATAATGTGTATTATGGCCATACATGTTTTTATAATGTGTATTATGGCCATACATGTTTTTATAATGTGTATTATGGTCATACATGTTTTTATAATGTGTATTATGGTCATACATGTTTTTATGGTCATACATGTTTTATAGTATAATGTTTTTATATGTACATGGTAGGTTTATAATGTTCTATGTTCATACATGTTTTATAATGTTACTATGGCTCATAATGTTTTTAATGTGTACTATGGTCATACATGTTTTTATAATGTGTATTATGGTCATACATGTTTTTATAATGTGTACTATGGTCATACATGTTTTTATAATGTGTATTATGGTCATACATGTTTTTATAATGTGTATTATGATCATACATGTTTTTATAATGTGTATTATGGTCATCCTTGTTTGTGCCTGAGTCTTCCTCAAAGCAGTCATATGATGCGAAGCACATTACGGGAAACAGTGCTGAAAAGACAAATGGGCGTGTAAGGCAGGGTTTGCAGGTTCGATTCCAAGCTAGCTGCCATTGTACTGTCAGATGTCTAGTTTTTATATCAAAGCCTTTGAGAGAGAGCAAGAGACAACATAATTTGATATATGGATCATGTTCACGGTCTATACAACACTACATTGTTATTAAGAGGTCTGCTCTGTTTGACCTGACTCTAGGAATGCTGCCAGTTTGCCTACACAGGCACCAAAGTGAATGTCCTTATGAAATCAAAAACCACGCTGAGGTCCTTATCTGTGCACACAAATCTCGGGTGTCATGGCAACTCCCTCCTGGAGAATGTAACTACCTCCGAAGAGACACCAGAACACAAAGCTATTTATGAGGTCAGGGGGCCAGCGTGGCCACAGAATACCTTAAGGGTCATGGTTTTTAATTTTAAGTTTGAATGCCAATCTATGACATTCAACTGAATTCATCAACTGAAAGTCATATTGTCTCTGTAGATTAGTGGATGTTGAGTCCTGCAAAGTTTAGAATTAAATTTTTGAGAGTCAGTTTCAGTTTCAGCTGGAGTTCAGGGTGGTACGACTGTCCTTGTCACATAGACGTAACATTTTGACCAAAAAAGCGGAGATAACACTACTGGCTGGACTTTTATTGCCTTCACGATTATCGTTATTATCGAATGATTATTGCCTTCAAACATCACATCAGTTAAAAACAGAAATACATTTCCATCTTGTAGAAGTGTTCAATAGCTGAGCCGAATTGCCTCCTAACATATTCATATTGGGTCTCATACGGAAGGGATTAAAACTATGAATCTTTTGATAATGTTGTCATGGTGCTTAGCCCTGCTTCCAACAACCTAAGGTCACTTTAATTAATAAGTTAATTAGTCAGCTTTTAGATAAGCCAGTCTGTGTCTGTTTCCCCATTACACATCTTAACCTGGCATCACCCAGTCAATCCAAGCATGATCATTCCCATCATCATTCATTAAGCATGCATGGGCCAGGAGAAAATGGGGTGTCCCTCCCCCTCTTTCAGCAACACAAAACGTGGGCCAGTCTTTACTCTCTTAGGGTTAGTATTAGTCTTGCATATGGGTTTTGTGTTTGGGGTTGGGTTGGGGTACACGTTGTTGTACGTCACTCTGGATAAGAGCGTCTGCCAAATTCCTGTAATGTAATGTAATGTAATGGGTTCGGTCTTACGTGAGGTCCTACATTCTTCATCTTACAGCTCCTCTGGTATTTTACACTTCATCCCTGGCCTTTTCGGAATATTTTTGAATATTTTTTAATCTGTTGTTTTTTTATTATTTTGGTCTTGGTGCAATTTGGGATTATCTCGGGACAGACAAGTTGTGGTTTGGCACCTTCTTTCATTTCTTTTGTGACTGACTCCTGAACCTTCGTCTTTAGATTAGACGTTGAATACTTGTTCAAATTTAATAAATCTCTTCATCTTAATCTGGTTGTGAGTTGTACATTTTGACAAAGGTTGATCCAACAGGCTACTCCGCCTATACATGGAATTGCAGGTTTAACTGTTAATTGACATATTTGATAATAATTAATAGATTAAATCAAATAAATCTATTTTACATGTCGGACAAGTGAAGAGTTAACTGCAGATGCCAGTTGTGCTCTTTATTCAGAAAGCCGAACATTGAGCGTGGGTGTTGTCAGCAGTTAAAACTGCTGGATTGGGAAATTGCCATGTTAAACAGATTCTCACTTTCCTGACGGTACTCCTGGGCATGGTACTTAACCAGAGCTGCTGCTTCAGGAAATATCCAGTGGTATTAATGGACTGTATGTAAGGAGGATACGCAGAGAAAGCCGCTCTAGATAAGGGTGTCTGATAAATCCCTAAAATGCAACGTAATGTAATGTAGCATAACATAATGTAATGTAATGTAATGTAATGTAACGTAACATAAAGCAAAATGTTATATAATGGAGCTGCAAACAGCCTTATCTACTCTTTACCCTGAAGACACGGTCTAACCCTAACCCTTACTCTAGCTCTACACCTACTCTTTACCCTGAAGACACAGTCTAACCCTAACCCTTACTCTAGCTCTACACCTGCTCTTTACCCTGAAGACACGGTCTAACCCTAACCCTTACTCTAGCTCTACACCTGCTCTTTACCCTGAAGACACAGTCTAACCCTAACCCTTACTCTAGCTCTACACCTACTCTTTACCCTGAAGACACAGTCTAACCCTAACTCTAGCTCTACACCTGCTCTTTACCCTGAAGACACAGTCTAACCCTAACCCTTACTCTAGCTCTACACCTGCTCTTTACCCTGAAGACACGGTCTAACCCTAACCCTTACTCCAGCTCTACACCTACTCTTTACCCTGAAGACACAGCTTTATGCAAAGCATGTAAAGAACTGTATGAAACCTGAAGACAGAATGCGTCTCCATTCACTGGCCTCTGACTGTGAGCCTGCCATCCCCCTACGTCCAGCGGGAGACACTAATGTGTGTGCTTCATTAAGACCTCATGAGCTTGTCTCCGGTGTATGAGTCTGTCTGTGAGTACTGACAGATTTCAGCTTGTCTCAGGTGAGTATGTCTGTGACTGTCTCAGGTAAGCGTGTCTGTGAATGTGTCAGGTGAGTGTGTCTGTGACTGTCTCAGGTAAGCGTCTGTGAATGTGTCAGGTGAGTGTGTCTGTGAATGATGCAGGTGAGTGTGGTGAGGGTGGCGGTTTGTGAGAACTGACCGGTGCCGTTCCTGATTCGCTCCTGAAGCTCAAACAGTTTGGTGAAGTTCTTCTGCAGCGCCACTTCTGTGGTGTTCACATAGATGTACATGTAGCAGGATGGCTGGTCTGATACTGTGTACACTTTATGGTACGCTCCAGCAGGTAGCTGCACACACACACACACACACACAGGTACAAAAACAGTTAGCACACAATCACCCACTAAATAGACATACGAAGACAAAAAGCTGACAATGTGTTTTCTGCTTTTAGTTTTCAGGATGAAGCAGATTTTATAAATCAGAAACTCTCCATTAATCTGTGAGTTACCAGGAAAGATGAGGCTTGATGCATCTACTTTAAGGACACAAACACAGGCACAGGCGCAGGGTGCTGACAGACACGTCCAAATTAAATATGACGACTCAAGTTCCCTCTAAATTGTCCGCATCGTTCATCTGTGTTTCCTGGGACAGTGCAAACTCTTTTATTCTGTTCCGTTCATTTACCACCACAGACACAAGGGAGTGCTGTATTTCACCACAAAACCCGTCCAAACGACTCCAATGGCTCTTTGCCAGTATTACAAAACTCTCTCGCAACCACCCAATCAAAGGCTGGTGGTGTTTGTCCATGACATCTTCAATGATGAAAAAACAACCAAGACAATGATGGTGATATTGTGTCGTAAAACAAGCAAAGTGTTTGTGAAGGGGTTCCCTTGGGGGGAGGGGGGGCTTTCCGTGGGAGTTGTGATACTACATTAGCATGCGCCCATGCGCTTCCCAGAGTACTGTGATTTCTGAGCAATCAGGATTTAGTGTTGAATAAGCACAGGAGGAATATTAATTTTACCTTGATGGTAACAGGAGCAATGTGTGTGTGTGTGTGTGTGTGTGCGCGTGTTCGTGTGTGTGTGCATGTGTGTGGGTATGTGTGTGTGTGTGGGACTGTGTGTGTGTTTGTGTGTGTGCGTGTGGGCCTGTGTGTGTGTGTGTGTGTGTGTGTGTACGCAGCACGTATGACCGCACTGTGGGCCTGTGTGTGTGTGTGTGTGTGTGTACGGCACTCCAACAATCAGCAGACCTGTACTGTTTTCTTAATCGCCCCCATTAACCATCTCATTTTCCTGCAGCAGTTTTGAGTTCGGCCAAAGACCAGCTTTTCACATGGCAGATTGTTCAGACCATTAAGACACTACTGCAGCACAGCCATTAGCATTAATAGTGCCTCACACTATAGTGTGTGCACCAATCCGTACCCTTAAACAGCTGAGGCAGCTCCATTACAATCCCAAACAAACAAACACACCCTGCTGCACCACTCATTTTTTTACTCACATCCCTCCAAAATACTAAGATCTGGACCAACCAACTTTGTGCTTTTTGGAAAGTCTAAACACAGCAGAACCTCTCAGATAGAAATGCATAAGGAACATTAGAACATTAGGTCATTAGAACATCAGTAAGTTCTTTTTCTTTGGTTACATCCTGTTAACTTGGGCATCTTGCAAAAAGTTTAATTTTTTTCAAACTTTCGTTCTTTATATTAAATACTGTTGGTTCATCACCCATAAGCAAAGGTAAGACAGAGCTCTTTGTCAAATGTTGAAAATATTTAAAGTTCTTAATTAATGGAAAGCCGATTCATTTTGGTTTTTGCTCACGGAAAAACAAAGAGCTGAACTGCCCATGCTATTTACAGACACAACTGCTAAGGCTACGCTACGCTAATGTAATGTAATGTAATGTAGCACAGGTAGTTCCAGGTAGAACCGTACCTTCATCTGGTCTCCAGGCAACAGGGTGTAGTTGGTCTTCTCCTCCACAATCTCAACGCTCACCTGTCCCTGCAGTACCTGCACACTGGTGTTACCCAGGTCTTTGCTCACATAGTTCTCCAGGTGAAGGCCTAGGCAACACAAATGTGCAAAATGGTGAATTTTTCATTCATCTTGAAAAGTTGTTTTATATATCTGTAATACACACACATTTAGCGGTACAAACCTGGGAAGTCAGCAATGAAGACCACTTCAGTCTGGTTGTCCAGTGAGCCCTCGATCTCCTGAAACTTGGTTCTCCACGGAGAAAGGTCCACCAGCAGGGGCATCAGCCACGGGTTGGGGCGGAAGGGCGACCAGTCGGCAGTCACGATGTCCACACGGGGATCGAAGATCCTGAAGGTGTGAAATCACAAGTATAATTAAAAAAACAAGCCTCCATTAAAACAGACAGAATGGTTATGGTTTTTTGTTTTTTTTTATTTAATTATTCAGAGGATACAAGATACACAGTATTTCCAGATTGACTATCACTATGATGTAACGTCCTTTCGTTCCCGTGCACAGCTGATAGCGCACCTCTGCTGGAAGCGCTCGTTGATGGACACCCAGATGTCAAAGAAGATCTGCGGCTCGCTGATGTTGTAGTGGACCAGATTGCGGCTCAGGCAGGTGGCGTACTGCTTTAGCATGTCTCCATGGTCCTTCCAGCGCCGGCTCTGTGTGAACACCTGCGTGGCACAACAAGCAGACACTGCAGACAATTTACAGCAATATCCACTATTATATACAGCAATATCCACTACTATATACAGCAATATTCACTATTACATACAGCATTATTCACTATTGAATACAGCAATATTCACTATTATATACAGCAATATTCACTATTGAATACAGCAATATTCACTATTATATACAGCAATATTCACTATTATATACAGCAATATTCACTTTTATAAACAGCAATATTCACTATTGAATACAGCAATATTCACTATTATAAACAGAAATATTCACTATTATAAACAGAAATATTCACTATTATCAACAGAAATGTTCACTATTATAAACAGCAATGTTCACTATTATAAACAACAATATTCACTATTATATATATCTCAAACTGCCCTGCTACAGGGTTCATTACTGTCTTCCTCAGACTCACTCTTCCTGTGACTCACCCCGGGGTTGAGATATCCAGTATCCCCGGTCTTTCCATCTCTGTAGGTGATCTTGACGTGCTGGTGCGTGCGGGAGTGAACCATCATATCCCAGGAGTACCCGTACAGGCCGTTGGTCCAGTTGTTGTAGCCCTGTGACAGACAGACAGACAGACAGGAGAGGGCTTTGCTGAACACTTGATTAAATCCATGAACTGTGCTTTACTTCAAACACATATGATAACAAGCTATTATAAGATATTTAAAAACCATTTGCATTATTATTGTTAGCAGTTGTATCAGTATCACTACTACTACCACTACTACTATTAATAATAAATGTATAGCCTCATAATGCCCTCATAATGGCTTCATTGTCTTTCACTGGCACAACACCGGTCCTCATGTTGACTAATGCCAAAAAAGTCTCCAAAGGCAATCAGAAGCTTAGAATCAATACCAGACACAGAAAGCTCTCTTATACAGTAACTAAGGGAGCAAATTGACACACATGACTAATCAGAAATACCCGCGGAGCAATTTGTCCCAAACATTATGGTGCCCTGAAACGGGGGGTGGGGGCTATGTATAAAAAGCACGGTCATTGCCACACCGTGAAACCAAAATGCATAAAAACACCCTTTAATGAAAGCTGAGAATCTGAACCTTAACCACACGTGAATGGTTTGATTACCAATGTAAAATAGTGGAGTACAGAGCGGTGGAGTACGGACACTGTATAAAATGCACATTAAAACATTTCACACATAGTTTATACTGTATCATCGCATCTTGCATATTAGTGCATCCAGTTATGTTGTTGGATTAGTACTGACTGCACTAGATAAACACTCTGCTTTCTTGACTCTTGCTAGCTGACTGACCTTGGGCTACCCAAATGTATATTGTTGATTACAGAGCCAAATCAATAAAAAAAAATATGTCTTTGTCCCAAACATTAAGGAGGGCACAGTTTACACAAACTTACACAGTTAATACTGTTAATGCCTCAGACTCTCTGTTTTTCTAGGTGAGGAATGACTGTTGGGTTTTTTCTTAACGGTGCGTTAATGTGAAGGCTGTAACAGCCCATGAAACATTTTATTACGCTGCCCCATTACAGCACCACGGGAGTGCCAATAACAGTGTTCTAATGCCACCGTGACTTTCCCAGGAAAGAGGATTCCTGTGGCCTCGGGCACTCCGAAGGAGCACAGACTACTAAACACAACGCAACAAAGAGAACTTTCCGGAAGAACAGCTCCTCTCCCCTTCTCATTATCAGGTTTTTTCTTTTTTGGGGGGGTGGGGGGGGGGGGGGGGGGGCATTCAGGACAGGGTCTGACTAAGCACAGCAGCAACCAGAGATAAAGGTAAGGTCATGTAGGACAAATCCAACAAGTGCTGTTCTCTCTGGAGATGGATACCCAGACAGGGAAAATGCCCTTGTATAGCAAAGCAGCAGCCCTAAATATTAAATTTAGACTAACCTTTAGAGAAAAACAATACTGTGACGCACAAAGTGGACACTTCTTTGCATCTGAAAGCCCTTCAAACTGACTCAACCCAGAAGAGGGATAAAGACGACGCCTAATAGGACTATCTAACAGGCAGGGTTCCCATTCAAACGGGATTTATGTACCATATTGTGAAGCGACAGTTCGCAACATTGCAGCTTTCGGTCGCTGACCTTCAAAAAGCTTCATGAAGCAACATTAATGCTCAATTCCCAATTGTTTGTTTGGTACGGCTTTTTATCAACTGGATGTGGTGTACCCAAAATGCTTTAGTCCGCAATAAGACTAGTCTTGGGAGTAGGATCAGTCATACCAAACACTGCTTCCCTTGCTCAGGGGATGCAGGCAGGAGATGACTCGATGTTTTGTTTGGGAATTAATTCTATTTACAATGCTGCTGGGAGTACAGTTTTTCTTTACTCTACATAACACTATGAGCCAAAATGGTGGATCACTGCAACGTTACAGTTATGGATATGCAGGGTATGTACAGCAGTGACTTCCATGTACAACGCAATGTCACCACTATGCAGACTTGGATTTGGATCAGGGAACTGAAGAATTGGACAGGGAGGCTTTCAGTGAGCATTATAAAACAGTAAAAAGAGGAGCTTATTTTAAATTCTCTCTGACTTGCCCAAGTGCAACCCAATGATTCAAGGACAAAATTTAGTAAACTACTGTCTGTACATTTAAACCCACAGAAATACACCCAAATGAAACCTCCATTGCCTGTTAATTAAAGTTTCTGAATAAATCAATCAGTGACATCACAAAGCAAATTTCAGCAAACTACGAACCTATAAAAACATCAGGAAGCTGAAATGGTTAACAAACAGAAAACTAGCCTGATCAACATTAATATTCCTCTCAAATGTTCTTATTTTAATCTTACACCCCTGGTTTTATCATCTCTGAGAAGGCCATTTGACGGCCAGGGTTTGTGTCACACTGCAGTGCTTTCCATACAAGAGTCACAATTATCAAATGAATAATGACATCACTGTGCGTCCCAATTCAGCAGGGTCATTTCACGTCCCATCTGAACTCCACCTGCATGGAAAATGTTTTTAAAGAACGAGGGAGAGTTTCGGCACTGCTGCATTTTCACTCCTGACTTACACTCCACTTGTGTTCAGCCGATTTTTTTAAAACCCTGAAGCCAGGAATGCATACAGAAATTTTTCTGAGATGCCACTATTTCGTTATCTCCTATATGAAGTACAAATATTACTCTTTCTTACCACAATTTCTTACCATGATACAGTGCTCATGTCTTTTGATGGACACACATTTAGCAAAAAACAAAACTGCAAAACTACAGAACCACAAACCAAGATCTGTAATTACGATGCTTCTCTCTCCTCAGAATTTAGCAAATTATTTTTAACGTACTTCGCAGGAATGCCTGGAGACGCACATCTCCAATTTCTGCAGAATCTATCTGGGTTCCCCCAGTCCCAAAGCGCACCCTTAGTCTCCGTGCAGATTACTTGGCAAAAAATATTTTCATATGTGGCATCATGCCAAGCGCTAGAAAAATTTACATATTTTAGCACAGGGGAACGAATGGTGATTCAGAATAAATCTTCTGTATACATCTGGCTCCACCCCATGGCCAGTTGCCGCAACTGCATGCTGCCCTGGATTCAGGAGCCGCAAGCTATTGCCGTTTTTTATTTTCTCTGCCAATAAAACCAGCGTTAGCTCCTCGTTTCAGCGTGAGCACCAGAAGAGCAAAGCGAGGAGGGAAAGCTATCGTTTAAGAGACTGTGGACTTCTCTAGCTACAGAGATCTGTCACTCTGCGGACTACCCGTGTGATTATTCAACCATGCAGTGAGTAACCGGAGGTGAAAGGAAGGTCCTAAAATGGAGCTAAAGTTTCATTTACTTTTTCCTCACGTCTTTCCTGAGTCAATTTAAGTCTTTATAGTGTTCCACTCAAGCAATACTTAAAGCTATGCCTCATCCTTGGTCCTGCCAAAAGTCAAGTGGTGTTCTCTTCCTCAACCCAGGTCAGTAAAGAACATATTAATACAGTATTAATTCCCCATACTCGCTGTGTGTTATCTGTGACCATATTAACCCCATACTCGCTGTATGTTATCTGTGACCATATTAATTCCCCATACTCACTCTATTGTGGCAAAAGACAGGGCTACACCCTCATTGTCCGTGTAGCTTGCAACAGCCAATGAGCCACTGGCTAAGTATCACTGCAATGTCTGCATTCTAAGTTAATTAGTTTAATTAGGCACAGAATCGCACAGATCATGCAAACAATTTTGCGGCAAATTTGTCTGCTTTTCAAAGCGCAGCTGCTGACGCTGGAAAGGCAACTGTTCCCAACACACCTGAACTGTAAGGACAGTGTTCAAACACCGCTCCACATATAACTGCCCCTCCCCATACCCCCCAAACCCCCATACCATCACTGCTATCCTGAGTGCAATGGTCATACCTGTGTGATGAAGTGTGAATAGGGCAGGAAGAGCTGCTCGGACAGGTACAGCAGGGTGAACAGGGTCCCCAGCTTGTGCCTGCGTCCCGGTTTGAGGGGCCTAGAGGCCGAGGGAGGCTGCTGCCCGACCGCGGCGGCGCTGGGCGGGGTTGCCGTGGCAGCAGCGCTGGGCGGGGTTCCCGCGGCGACACTGGGCGGGGTTTCCGCGTACACGCAGGAGGCACTGGACTGAGGCGCCGGTTCGGTGGGGGGCAGTACCGCCCTAAGGGCCGCCGGGAAGCCGCCGAAAAAGCGTCTCGGCCAATCAGGATAGCAGAAAATGGGACTGGTGGCCAGCATGGTGTAGGAAAACATTCCTGTAAATACAGACACGGAGAGCCTCATTACCAGTCAAGGCATCTCCATAAGTAGGCTAAACTCACATAATTCAACACTTTATTTTAATAGGAAAATCTGCACTAGAAATTCCCACAACTCACCATTTTATTTGGAAAGGAAAATATGCATTAAAAATTCACACAATTCACCACTTTATTTTAATATAAGATCACGTGCCAACATACAAACCATCTTATTACTCCCACTGGATTATGGGGGAGTATGCTATACATTTTCTCTCTTCCTGGAGGGGAGGGGCATCTCTTGGGGTGGAGTGGGAGGGGTTACAGCCCTATTCCTGACCAGACCATATTTGGACAAACTAAGGGAATTGTGTACCAAAGAAGGCACGCTCAGGCTTGTATGTGAAGGAAGACCGAAGGGACATATGGGAGAATCTGCAAACATACATCAGTATTCTCTTTGCGTTCCTTTTCTTTGTCTTAGTCTGTTGGACTGTATGTCTTTCCTTTTCCAAATAGCATATGGTTCTTTAATTGTCTTGTAATTTAAATGTTTATCCTAATATCATCGAAACTGCCTATACTTGGTTATGGATGACTGTCATATTGTGCCTTAATACACCGCTTACATTTTTCAGAACATCTAAGGTTCGTGGTTTGCTTAAACAGCAACTGGGTGTGCATGTCTGTGAGAACCAATCACTGTATTAATCTCATTCACAATTGAGGAGTAACACCATTAACAGGTTAATCACTGGGCATATTGATAGTTTCACCAGCCAGATATGCAGCTGCTCCAGGGGAAGTTGTTCATTTCAGTGTCCAGATGGATCCTAGTGGTATTTCATAAAAAAATAGAGGGGTTATGAATGATATTTAGAAAGCCTCACTAACCACATGAAGTAACCTTAATTAGGGCTCCCGGGGCTAGACGCCAGTTTTGGACATACACTTATACGGATATACATTTTCTCTCAGGTTAAGTTTGCTTCTCCATGGCACAGATACATGAATTGCAAGATTCCCGAATGTGTAGTACATTCACCTCCAAGGACAGGCATTAATGTCACAGAACACCTAGATGAGCGCCTGGGAGCAACAGATCTCTCTCTCCGAGGTGCAGGGTCTTGACGCCCATCATTTTCTATAAGCACACCCCAGTCAGTACGCGTACGTGCACACCCCTATCCGCACATAAATATCCAGGTTACAGATTGTGAAATGAATGGAGTCAGATATACTTGTTTTCCTCCGTGCAACAAAATGCAAATCCTAACGGCCACATGGCAGCGATGATTCTCCTTATACTTGATATACCGTGCAGGCCTGAACAGAACAATACCCGCCATTCTCACCGATGCTGAAGAGCTGGGAGTTCATGCAGTGGAAGTAGGAGACGAAGACCATGGCGACGGGACGCGTGGCATCGAAGAAGAGCAGATACCCGGCGGACAGGTCCAGAATGAGGCCTCCGCCGTGGACCACCAGGAGACTGACCGTCTCCACCGGCAGAATTAGCCTGCAGGGGGGGAAAACAACACCCATACATGAGCACGGTCACCCAGAGCCAAACTCACCACCACCACCGCCAAAAAAACCCGGCATCACAGACTGGCTCACTTGAAAGGGTCGAACAGCCAGTGGTGGGCCAGGTAGGACATGGAGTATCCGCCCACCCAATCGGAGTCCAGCTTCTTAATGCCAGCGATGAAATACACAATAAAGATCTGCAAAACAAAACACACAGAGACACTATCAGGGATGCCTTCCCGTCTCATAAACACTGTTCATTTTGAGCCTTTTATTTATCCTTCATTTCACCTGGAAAGTCCCACCAAGGTTAAAATCTCTTTAGGGTAGGGTATCTGGACCAACAGGCAATGCACAAAACATAAGTATAAACCCACAAGACGACAGATACAACGTAAAGACAAAACACAGACTTAAGATCATGGCATGGAACATGCACAGATCTCAGCTACTCTGTTTTGAACCAAATTTTTTAATTCCCCTAAAGAGGACGATCAATTATTCATTGTTTTTGCGGCTTGTTCTAAGACCAGGTGCATCCCATATCTTTGCACCTCCCCCAACATCAATCAAAACCTTCCGATCCAGTGAAACCGGTGCTAAACTTTGCATTTCATACATGTAGCAAAGTGTTTCGATAGATAAAATGAGGACATATGAAGCCTGTATGGAGCACTTCCTGCACGTGTGATCATATCTAGTGCTGCACAATAAAAGCAAAAGCCCATTACTTTAACCTGCAATAAAAGGGGGCTCACCTGAAATTTTTAAGACTCATGCAACACCAAGTACAAAATTACAGATTGAACGCTCCACATGTACTGACCTGAGTTCTGAGCTTTATTCTGAGTTACAGACTGAACGCTCCACATGTACTGACCTGAGCCCTGATGATGGTGTAGTTCCAGAGTGGGACATGGGCATTCTTCTTTTTTGCATTCCAAAGTCCATCTACCGACCTGCAGACCGTGACATCACACACATCTGAGCAGTGTATTAGGAAAAGCTTCAAGGCTGTCAATGAACTTAAAATTCATCATGTCTGCCAGATTGGCGCTAGCATTCATGTAGCTTAACCCCAACCCTAATCAGTCCCTGCAACCAGTGTGCTAACCCCACTCAATGCTACATTTACATTTGTTGTTTAAACTTTTTGTAAATCCATTTTCAGGAGGGCTCTGCATTCGATTAGTCCTGTCTGTGGCTTATAGAAAGTATTATTGGGTAAGCTACACACATAGGTAGGGAACAAAAAAGGAAATTCCAAGGTAAAGTCACATAATAGGGTGTTCAGCTGTCATGTTTTTTTCAGTACAGCATACATACTGTGGCACAGAGCCCACCAGTGTCTGAAATTCAGCAGCAGGAATTCAACACCAGCCTTCAAGGAGAAAGTCATATCGACTCAGGCTTAGTAGACGGAAGTGGATATGCTGTCCCAGGCATTTTTCCAAAAAATCCCACTCATTTTTACTTATTTCTTTTTCTATTTTTTCAAATGGTGAGCAGACAGTACGCTCTCGGAATGCACTTTAATGCTTTATTCAGAAAGGGGAGGAAGCAGACCGGGTAGCAGACAGAGATGGGATCACAGAGTAGGAAGTGCCCTGGTAGGGGGAAACAAACCCCCAGCATCACAGGATTTGAATGTGCTGAGAGTCAGTGGCCATACTGACTGCGCACATGGCGCCCCTCACCAAAAATGAGTATAGAAACCAGATCCCATCATGAGCTTGATTATCGTTATTTCCATAATCACTGCACAAAAGATTTGGGAATTGATGAAAATGAAACCTATGAATGAAACATATGACACATTCAGAGCTCTTATTATCTGTGTGCTAAATCTCAATTGTGCTTTATGTTAAATCTCCAATGTGCACCCCAAATTTCAAGTGAAACACATCATTCCTCAGGCAATTTCTTGAGGATGGGTGGGTGGAAGGGAGTCACGTGACTCACTCACCAGTATCTGTTTGCATCCATTAAGGTGAGCTGGAAGCCAATGAGCCCATAAAGGTAGGAATGGTTGTTCCAGGCAGTCTTGTCCAAGAAGAAGACGTACCAGTAGGTGGAAATGAACATGAGGCAGGAGACGCGGTGAAAACAGCCAATCATGATGCCAACGGCTCCTGTTTGACAGCACAGTGTGATGCTAACTGATGAATGCTAACACAAGCTAGCTGATGAACGCTAACACAAGCTAACTGATGAATGCTAACACGAGCTAACTGATGGATGCTAACACAAGCTAACTGATGAATGCTAACAAGCTAACTGCATTATGCTAACACAAGCTAACTGATGAATGCTAACACAAGCTAACCAATGAATGCTAACACAAGCTAACCGATGAATGCTAACACAAACTAACCGATGAATGCTAACACAAGCTAACTGATGAATGCTAAAACAAGCTAACTGATGAACAGCCGCACGCTGGCGGGAAGAGCAAGCTCACCCAGGAACATCACCACATAGACCATGTACATCCAGTCCAGCGGCAGCGGCTCCAGGAAGTTGAAAAGTGGAAATCGACACACAGGTGCGCCGTCTAGGTATCTGTAGTCCAGGTGGCTGAGGCCTCGCTCCTGGGTGATGTCCACCGCCATCAGCAGGCCTGAGAAGGGGAAACCAACGGTTTCAGTTTCAAAGCTGTATGCTCCATTCCCCTTGGGTCTTTTGATTGTATGACTTGGATAAGTGCGTTTATATTTAGCTTTTTGGCCTCGATGCCCTCACACTGAACTTGATCTTGGCCTTGCTATTTTATAATTTGACCTTGGAGCCCAAAGAAACTTTGGCTTTGCCAAGACCAGTGACTTTGTCCTAAGAATTAAGAAATTTGAGGCCTGAGACACACAAGCAAAGGAGGACAAGCATAACCACAGAGAGAGGAAGAAAAACCACACAATTGGGAATGCAGTCAATGGAAAAGTGCACAGAAATACGCCAACTCACCACGGCCATCAACCCCTCCTTAACTACAGTACAATAGCACGGAAATTTTAAATGAATGGCAGGCTCTACCAAGCTCACTAGGACTGAATCTGAGCATCAGAAAAGAGCATCCACAGACTACACAGTGATATGCTGAGAAAGCACTACCACAAAAAACTTCCAAAAACAAAAAATTTACATTCAAATAACCAAAAGGCACTGGCCTAAGTGAACAGAAATGCTAAACTAAATATAATACGCACATGTATAATAGCTATATGAACTGGGTAAAGGCCTGGAAAGAATCCACCTCTCATTCCCCATTCTGAAAAAAAACAAACTCCCTCTTCGTCCGAATTTCAAGAACCTCTTTCCAGAGGGTGAGTGGAGAGATTGGAGTACATGCCATTCAAATCAGCCATGGTTCTATTATACACATTTAGATGGTGACCATGTAGACTTAGTTATCCCATAAAACTGCACAATACACAGAATAAAAGTTAATGGAATTTTTGGATTAAAATACATTACAAGACAAACTAGCCCCAGGTGGGGCACTGCTGTTGCAGCCTTGAGCAAAAGTACTTAACCTGAATCACCTCAGTAAAATACCCAGCTGTACGAATAGACTGTATGTATGGAGAATGTAAGCTATGCAAGTCACTGTGGACCTAAAATTAAGTGAAAAAGATTCCCTAGGTGAGTGGCATAGATACCCCAATACAGGGGTGGCCAACCCTGGTCCTGGGGAGCCGCAGGGTCCGGTTGGTTTTTGTTTTCACTTTAAATACAACAACCACTTAGACCAAAAAAACCAGGTGTGGTCAGTTACAGTAACTGTGTAATAAACTGCTTTAGTTGATTAATTAGGTGCCAAAGTAAAAACAAACCCAGCAGACCCTGCGGTTCTCTATTGACCTGGATTGGCCATCCCTGTATTATACACTGATAATGGGACACCGACCCAAGATGGCTATGCTTCTCTTTCATCCTGCAACTTCAAATTCTGCAAAAACACACAGCCATGGGGCCATGTGTAACACGTCCTGGAATTAGCATTTATTTTACAAAAGCATACGAGTGCTTTCTTTAATTTACTTACTGTTTCCTCCTGTGCCGTTAAATTTCCAAATGTATTCTGAAGATGTTTCTGCATTCAAATGTCCGTTTAGGATCTGTATTATCAACCCCGCCCAACAAGAGATACCATCTGGGCTACTTACCGAACAGGAAGCGGAAGACTCCGAGCGCGGCAGGGTCGGTGGGACGGTTGAGGAGGCGTACCAGCCGCTCCCAGGAAGACAGGTCTCCCTTCCCGAACCCGAAAACGCGCTTCATCCAGCTTTCCGGCGGGACACCGGCCTGGACATCACCCCCCCCTCTGCCGGATGAGGCTGTAACACAGGAAACGGACCAGGCAGGAGAACATGGATTTCCCTCACAAAGCGGGTTAAACGGTGTGCGGGTTCTGAAGAATTTATTTAAGTACAATGGGCTTCATTCACAAACTTTTCTTAAATTATTCTTACTTTTGTTCTTAAAAATGTTCCTACCAAAAAAGAAAAATGAGATTCATGACATGTGCAGAGCTTGTTTTTGTGCATGTCACAGGTGTATGAGATAATGAATGCTGGCTGTTTGTAAATTTTTTGCGCAATCCAAGGAAACAGCCAGGCACTAATACAGATAACAAAAAAATTACGAACACCGAAATGTTCCTAGAAACGTTCTAACACGCAGTTTACGATCAAATGTGATCACACACGTTTCGTGACTGAGACCCAATGCTTCCCTGACGTCTCTAAAGTGACATTTGCTTTCTTTAAGGTAGCGTTCCTAAGTGCTGATTTAGAGAGTCACTGCACTCTCCCCTCTGGGATTCAGAAGGTCCAAGGTCCAGTGGAACTGATCCCACACACTACCCCCAAGTCTGACTTCTCCACAGTGGACTGACCGCTGCCCTTTTGCAGTTAATTTATCTGCCCCTCCACCACACTCTTCAGTGCCCATCTTTCTGCTTCTGATCAGCGCTCAGCAGGTCAGTGAGGAGCGCTTCTGTCACTCCAGTTTTGCTCTCTTTTCACCTTTTCAAATAAAAATCTTAGACTAAGCAGAACAGGGCACTGATGCGAATGATGGCCACAGAAAACACAGCTAAGCAAAGCACAACTAGAGCAAAACCACCTGACATGCAAGCCAAGAAGACTAACATTTCAAAACACTATGAGACATAACTGAAATATTTAGCCTAACGAAAAAGCAAACCGTGGTTACCGTTACCTCTGATGATGCTGTACCTACACTGTTTACTTTTATCTTTCTTATCATGTTTACCAATGACAGAGTTGGGTCAGCTCAATTAACCCTCTCCTGCCTGCTCTCTGCTTTCATAATGCAATACATTGCGCATACTATCCTGCCACATGCTTACACCTCTATAATACAGACCTGCTATAGCCAAAGTACAATGCCCTCCAAAAGCTGATTGTTGGTAGTTTTGTCCCATATTCATCTTTTGATCTCAAATCCAAAAGCCTTAAGTACATAGCAAAAATAACAAATTACACTCTACAGTTACCATCATCTTGGAGGGCACTGTAACTAGCAGTTTCCCAAATTCTGGGTTGTAAGTAGGGCGAATATATACCATGCCTTACAGTTTAACTCCCCACAGTCACTGACAGCCGCCGAATTAGACACGATTAACATTTCGGTAGATTCCGTTTTATTCCTTTCATATCTTGAACTTAAGATTTTTATAAGGGTTGGATCACAGGTAACGTATTTGCTCATTAAATGGGCGCGTGGCTCGTGAGGCTTGGGAATCACTGTCTTGCCATACAGTACTACGCCCAGCAAAACTAACACTTGTGAAGTGATTCAGTAAGTGTATTCACATGCAAAAGATCCGTTGCTTTTGTTCGCTAACAAGTTAGGGGTTAATTATATTATGGGCCCCGTAAATCAGCCATCAATCCAACGTCGGATTCACACATTTATAGCCAGAAAGCGATGCTTTTGGAGGGAAGACGCAATTACAGCGATACAGACGGTTATGTCATGCAGTTTACCTGTTTTCACGTCTTCTCCCATTTTCTCTATGTCCGGGCTGTCCTGCTGCTACAGGTTCTGCTGTCTTGCAGGACAGCACAAAGCTATCCTGTGCCTTTCCCGTTCCCAACTGCTGTACACGTAGGTAAATAGCTCGCCACGTGTCACATCCAGAGCACAGATCGGGGTGAATATGGGACGGTTTTAATTTGCATTCAGTAAGAATTAATCAGGGGTTGTTTTGCAACGTATAAAAATGCACAAATGCAAGTTACTTTATGAATTTTGTGAATCCGTTGATATAATGGGCGTGAAAAGTATGGTCTTCAAGCGTCAATGTGCCTAATTCAAGCTGCACAGAGCACAAGAAACACACTGCCATCCAGTTTCTGTGACGCTGCCATCACGCAGTCGGATCTAACAGCATGAAGTTGAATCCATAGACTAGAAAAATAGGTTAAACCTTCTACAGCTGACTAAATACGTGACATAAATCACGACTGCGAACACTTCCGTATTTTAACAAGGGCGGTGTAAACAGTTACGGCAGACAATGACGTACTGCTTCGTCACTGCCTGTCGTAACAGCGGAAGGAAACTAGCAATGCAAAGACATGGACAGCGATCACTAAACTAAGAACACCTGCGTTCTCTAAGCATAGACATGTATGTCTTATAGACATTTAGCTATGTGTAACAAAACTGCAAAGCGAGTTCTCAGCCAAAACAAGCTGTACAGCAACCGGAAGTACGCATGGACTGCGGCTGCCTCTGCTGTGTGTACAAACAGTTTAAGCTCCCCATTAAAGTCAATGAGGAATATCGGACTTTTGAAGGAAACATAAAAGTTCACCAACTATATTTTGAAATCTTTACGCTTCATATATTGTGAAAATGTCTTTATGCAAATACATTTTCCATAGCTTAGGCTACATCAAGTAATATATATGGAGCACCAAGGCATAGAAAATGGCATACATATCCCTTTGACACAAATCGATCTGCCGAACTGGCAAAGGAGAGAGAAATCCAGAGAAAGAAAGATAAGAATGAAGCATATCTAAATATGGTGTCAGGGGAGCCATGATTTATAGAGGTGAGCCCTGTCTGCATCAGAAGATGGGCAGGGTTTGTGCTGTCCTGACTGCAGTGGGAAGTTCGTTCCACCATCAGGGGGCCAGAACACAGGGCCGGATCTGGCAAGGGGGGCGCTCAGTCACTTAATTCCCTACTCTTTCTCTGCTCGAGAGGCTTAGCCAATCATAATAATGATCTTCAAAATAGCAAATAAAATAATTTAAGCAGATACAAAATCATATTGGGAAAAACACACAGAAAACTTGTCATTCATTACGTTGCTTTGTAAAGTGCTTGTATAATTTCTTGCTGAAAACTGTCCTGAGGTTCAGAGTTGTAGCTTTCAATGACTGACAGTGATATATATCCAGTTCCTTTCATGGACAGCCATTCCACTGTGCTGCCAGCTTGCATTCAGGCATACTCTAGAGTCTTCAAACATGCAGAGAAATACTTGGAAATATTGAAATGTATTATTTACCTGCAGTATGAAGTTGTGTTCTGTGGTTCTCGTTATCCTTTTGAGAGTAGGGGGTGACAATGGAGAGAAATACTGTTACTTTATTACACTTTGAGCAACAAGAGAGTGCCCTGCTTATTGCTTCCTGCTGCTATGCTGGCAGTGTGACAAACTGGGGTTAACAATTGCCGCACTTGACCCAATATGGATGTAAATACCCTGAAAACAGTGCTAACAGTCTGCACTTTAACCTCATATATATAGTTTCATTTCAAAACCAATGTGCTGTAACACAGAGCCAAAACACATTGCGCCCTGAAAAGAGACCCCCCAAAAACTAGTTATATCTGGTAGCAGATTCATTTGTAATGTCTTGTAATCATTTAGATATTCTGATGCAAATGCAACTGTAACAATAAATCAAGTATGTCAACGAAAAAAGAAAAGACTACTGCCATTCTACACAGAGCTTCATCCTGTATATTTATTCAGTAGGATTGACATTTGTTTTGGGTACTGTGCCAAATTCAATAATATGATAACTTTTTTCATGCTGCCACATTTTCTTACAAGGTCGACAGATAGACTGGCTTGCTTGCCTACTAGCCAGTTTGCTTTTGAGCTTGCTCTCAAGATGATTAGTTAATTCCTGCTTACTTCTTGAATTTTTGTGTCAATATTAATATTTTGAAAGCAGTTTGATCTTAGTGCTTGTCCACCGCGTTACCAGACAGTTAAAACATTTTACAGACACAGTACTCGACTGACTTGACTTGCATGATAACTTGTATATCTTGTAATTTTCACCACCATCTTCCTACAGTCCTTTATTTCTCACACACGCTGGTCCACCTAGTGGCGCTATATACTCTCACTGGACGACACAACTGTTCAGACTGCTCATTTTGTGGTTTCACAAGCGTGACAACAGCTGATGATTGCTCAGAAGTGGGATAACGGAACTGGTGATGTTATGTATTTGGGTTAAACATATTACAGCTACTCACACGAGATGCATGCAGTTAATCCGGTTGTTTAATCAATTATAATTTAGCTGGCTGGCTCGTTTGCTGACTGAGTCAAGTAACAGGTTGAAAACTAAGTTACTAGCTAACAACCAACAATGGAACTTTCATATCAAGCCATCAAAACATCAAAACAAGCCAGAGAGGCAGTAAGTATTGAGCCCATCTCATCAGCTTTATGTCCTTAGTGTGAAGGAAATTAATCTACCAAGTGTCATTCAACAAGTAAAATTTATGCCTAGTCTACATATTGTTTGCTAAGTTAGTTGGCTGTCGAGAGACAGCAGTGTTTTCCTAATTGAATTAATGACAATGTATTTGTTTAGTTTACGAGCTAGGTCTAGTTAGATAAAATGAGTAGTGATGTAATGTTTCATAGCTAACTCAACAAGCTAGTCTACCTACCATTGCCTACATCTTGTCTATAAAACGATAACCAAAACTAACGTTAGGTGTCTGGTTGTTTTCTTTATTTCATGTATACGTTAGCAGATATTAATGTTCTTTACTGTAGAGAACGAAGGGCCATATTTGTATGTTGTCACAATAGATTTTGTTCACTTTATTTTACGAGATTAGCTAGTTTAGCATGTTTAGCTTTCCGTCCCCCCCTGCCGCATTGTATCTGTTGCTGGGGGTGGTGGAGCGGGTTGCTAGGCGACGGCGACGGCGAATGCCAGCTTTCTGGTGTCGGAACTGTGGGTGGCGCTGTTTAGTCAGCAAGGTAGCCTGTCAGTAAAAATGTAAGCTGCTAAAAAAAAAAAAAAAAAAACAACGAGCAAATTCGGAAGCACGGAATGTCCAACCAGAGAAAAGGTTTTAAAATAATTAGTTGATCAAAGAATATCATCATTCTCAATTTAATTTAGGAAATTAAACAATTACATAATGTAGTCATGATACCTGGTCAAATAAGCTAACATTCATTTTTATTTTGTGTTTTTTTTTTCTTTTGATGACAACATCTTTATCTGTGTGGATAAACTCCCTACATTGACTGCAAAAACGGGGTAGTCAAAGTGGCTATTGATCTCAACCAGTTTTAATTTATTTTGTGTGATTAACAAGTGTCTCAAATGTCTGAATAATGAACCAGTAAATGTAATCCCAAGGCAATACTGGGTGTTAAAAAACAGTTGCAAATGGGCACCCCAAACTGATAAACACGAGTGATGGGTTTGAAAAAAATACATGGAGGCAGACCAGCCAATCATTAATTTTTCCTTCACTTCAGGATGAGATGCGAACAGAGGCCAGAAGAAGAAGTTTACTTGTACTCATTTTCAACTATTTAATGGATGAAGGGTAAGTACCGGCAACTATGCCCTGTCCTAGTCCTGCAGATCCACGGTATTGAGGTTGACCACAGGTCACTGTTCAAAGAACAGTCTTTAACGAGACCCACCATCTGAGAGTTCCCTCCAATAAGGTAATGGGAATAAAGTATATAAGGCCCAGAGTCAGTTTACTGTTGTTTTTTTTAATGGCACAATATACTGTACATTCAGAAATATTCAAACGTGCAGATGTAAAGTATTCAGAAACTAGAAAGTTAAACTTACCCTGGACACTTCTGTAAAACATACACTGTACTTGTGCCGGTCCCTGTGGATCTCCAGGGGCCACAAATGATCCACAGTCCACCTCTGTAAAACACCCACTGTATTTGTGCCGGTCCCTGTGGATCTCCAGGGGACACAAATGATCGGCAGTCTTGTGCATTCATGTTATTTACAGCATTCTTACTGGTTTTCTCAGATATGTGGACACCGGCTGCACTTTAGAACAAGAAACCAACTTAGGCTTGCGTAGGTTTGAAGTCTGCGACAATGTGGACTTGGACACCATCATCATGGAGTATGAGAGTTATTATTTCATCAAGTTCCAGAAGTATCCCAAGCTTACAAAAAGATTACCAGAAACAGGTTTGTTGTTTCTTTTTGAACGCATGTTATTCAGATGTCACACAATATATTTTTTTGCTATGGTTTCAAGAGTCCCTATGCAGTAAGGAAATGTCTGGACCATCAGTACCACTGGTGTTAGAAATGGGAGCTCTAGTGTTGGAACGTGGTGATAAGGATAAAAGAGTTCTGCATGATTTATCAAAATCCACTCTTGCTAACAGCAATCAAGTTATCTTTAACTGCAGTTGTCACTCGTGGGATGACATTTAAGAAGTTTTTAATAATTTTTGAACTGAAGAAAGTGCAAGCAGCAATAATTCTTTTTCTTCTTATTATTTATTAAGCAGGTGTTGGTAGCCTTTAGCTATAAAGTCATCATGAGGGGTACACATATATTATAATGATAATAATAATAATACACCTCTTCTTATTATTTCTCTGTCCTTCTGGGGAAGGTAGTAAATGTAGATTTTTGTATAAGCATGCGCATAAACTTATTAAAATTTTAATTGCTTCCTTAATTCAAATGTAGGTGACAACAAATCGACAAGAATTTGTGGTAAAAAGAGGTGAGCACTGAATAATCTTTTCATTTTTTGGGTCTGGTGTGTCACCCTTAGAGTAATAATAGATGGGCCAATCAGTATCTAATCTCACTGTCATTCTCTGTGTGCAACTTCATTTTCAGGAAATTGGCAGAGAACAGCACTACTGTGACTTAAGGGAACACTGCTAGTTCAGTTCATAATTACAAAATAAGTTCATTTGTACAGCGCTTTCCAAAGTGTTCAAAGTGCTTTCCAAATAAACGTAAAACGAAAGCGCAGCCTTGCATTTTAGTTTGGGCACATTTGGGCACATGTAATTACCGATGGGAGTACAGTAAGGCAGTAAGTTGTGCTAATTTTATCCCACAGGACCCCCTATACAGGGACTCAAGCCTTACCCAGGATAAACTCCAGTCAGCGGCCCACATCCAAATGCGGTCTGAAGAAGACGGAGTCCAAGATGGCCGTCAGGGACGTGGATAAAGACAGTGGTGTGAGTGAGTCTGCCCTTCTCCTTTTCAACTGTTATCACTTAGCATCAGACCTGGGTCAAATACGTATTTATTTCAGATTCAAATACTTTTCTGTGCTCTATTGATCTTGCCTGGTGTAACTGAGCCTGCCAATATGACCAAAAGGTGGGGTTTGCACTTTTTGAGAGTATTTCATTGGTTCCAATACACCAGACAAGATCAGTAAAGCGTAGAAAAGTACTTTAATCCAAAACAAATACATATTTGACCCAGGTCTGCTTAGCATACAGGTCCCAGAGAAAGCGGTATCTTCTACTGACCTGGCTCAGATACCTACTTAAATATTTAAAGTACTTTCACATGAATAAATTCTGGAGCAACACACACAACTGTAACTGAGAAATAAGAAGTGATGCAGCATACAGGCTTAGCTTTTAGCTTAAATTTACAGAGGGGAAATAGAGAGGCTGAGGACTGTGGAAGGATGGGGTCTGTTGGAGGGACTCGGTCTGTGAAAAGGCGATAGTCTAAATCCTCATTCGGTCCAGGGAACCTTGTAGCTTTCACAATGTAAAATCCAGGACGGTTTTTTTTTTTTCCCCAGAAGTTGTTTTAAGCGGTCTCTTCTTGTGACAGACTCGTTAATAACCTCGAGGCCAGTGGCTGAGGGATGAGGGATGGGCTGACACACACCGCACTGCCGCGGGACACAGCGTGTTTATGTTCAGACAGTCTGTCTCGTACCCTGTGCTTACTGTGGCATTTTAACAACGCCGGCTAAATTTAGCCATGTTTCATTGCGCAGATAATTAAATATTTGACCCTGGTCCCTTGACCCAGTTTGCACAAAGGGAAGACCAGACTATATTATGGCTGTGTTTGAGACTGTGTACCATCTGCACGTAACATACTAACTGTGATGCAAAATGAGTATGTAGTATGCTTCACGAGCAAGTCTATTCAGTACATTTGAGTATGTGAAAAGTGCCCGGATGTATGCCACATGAGCAGAGACGTCTTTACGCAGCCCAAGTTGGCGGTGCAGTGTGTGTGTGTGTGGGGTGTAATAACAGTGCCTCCTACAGGAGAACGGTCTGTCCGCCGCACACGAGACGGCGGAGTTTGGGTTGAACGTGTCGCCCATCATGCGGAACGGGGCAGCGGAGGAGGCACAGGTGAAGCGGGTAAGGATGTCACATGATGAAGGTGACCAACACTCGCAAACTCCTCTTCCTCCTCAGGATGTGGAAGTGATGCCTCTCCTATGAAATGTGTTTAGTCAGCGTAACCACAGAACATAGGAGGAGGCATATGTAGTACATGTAGGGGGCATATGTAGTACACATAGAGGGCATATGTAGTACACGTAGGGTGCATGTGTAGTACACATAAAGGGCATTTGGGCATGCATAGTACACAGGAGTCATATGTAGAAGTGGGTCATGCTGAATTTCCCAGTGATATGTACTGAGAAGCATCTTCCCACACAGAAGGTTATTTGTGCTATAATAGCTTAACCAGGAATCACAGTCAAAGCAGTGAACCATGGTGCTGAAGACCAATCCTGGCACAGTGCCCGCTAGAAAAGGATGAGCCCTGATTGGCTGAATTGTCCGTTCTGGCCTTATGATGCCCACTGGTGTCTGTCTAATGTTCCTTCTTCTCCCATAAACCTGGCTGTTCAGAAAGACCCAACTATTTCAGTGTGTTTCACAGGGTGTGGACCTCACCTGTGTCTACCTGTCCTTCTGTTTCTGTCACAGGGACACCTGATTGACTATCGAGGCCTGATCCAAGATGCCATTAAAGGAGCCGCCTGCAATACCACAAATGGTTTGAGCTGCAACCCTGAACCCTCGGTAGGGCCCTCCATAGTTTGCTGTGATTGTGTGCTCTCTTATTGGCTAATGCCACTATGTGTAGAACTCTATATGGTGCATCAAGAAGGTCATTATTTAATGTAAAAGGAAATCAGGAAATTGTGAGTTATATTATTTTTCATTATTTCTTTGTAGAAAATGTATTCCTTGGTGAATTTGTTGCATGATTGATTCCTTTAGGACAGACCTTTATTTGCTCTTCATTTATCCAGTCTGACTGAGATCAAAATCTCCTTTTCACAATACTGCCATTTCACTAACCCTAACCCTCTCTCTCTCTCTCTCTCTCTCTCTCTCTCTCTCAATACTGCCATTTCACTAACCCTAACCCTCTCTCTCTCTCAATACTGCCATTTCACTAACCCTAACCCTCTCTCTCTCAATACTGCCATTCCACTAACCCTAACCCTCTCTCTCTCTCTCTCTCTCTCTCTCTCTCTCTCTCTATCTATCTATCTCTCTCTCTCAATACCGCCATTTCACTAACCATAACCCTCTCCCACTTGACACTGCCATTTCCCTAACCCTCCCTCCCTCTGGCAGGAGCGCCTACTCAAGCCGCTCAGTGCCTTCAGTGGGATGAACAGTGAGATGAGGGAGCTGGCCGCTGTCATCAGCAGGGTAAGCGGGGTTCATATCTCTGCTGATCATGCACAAATATAAATCAGGACGATTATTTCAACGACTCAGTGCTTTATTCTGTTCACAACTCATTAGGTTGACTTTGTACCTGTCAGGAAAGACAGGTCACACTATGCATGAAGCAGTTATTTCTCATCACAGCTCAATGGAAACTGCACATACTAAAGACAGACAGATTTTCTTAAAATAATGTTGCAATAATGCAAACAACACAGTTTAGAACAGCAGACGCACTCAAACCTGACAGTATGTGTGCAGTAACATTCTTACCAGCAGAGGGCAGCACAGAGCTGTCACATTGGGCATATTCAGCTTGCGTGTGAACATGTATTAATGAAGGTCTAAGGTTCCCATCGCTCTCCTGTCTTTTCCTAAAGGATATCTATTTACACAACCCCAACGTGCGGTGGGACGACATTATCGGGCTGGAGGACGCCAAGCGATTAGTCAAAGAGGCTGTCGTCTACCCCATTAAGGTGCGAGGCCTCAAAACGCCGTGATATTTTCTCACCCTGCCTCCCAGATTAGACTCTGAATATGTCTCCACTAAAGGGTACTGGGAAGCACGGCCCGGTTATTTCTTAAGGTGACACTAAATCCATACTTGAATACCACCAAATCCGGCACTTAAGAGCCTGTCCTTCATGATTCACTCGCGTGGTGATGACAACAAATAAGTGTCTATGCCCTGACATTCTTTTTCCCCGGCGGCTTGTTGTCGAACCGTGTATTTTATACAACCCCCCTACCAAGGCTGCATCCTAGTCATGACCCCGACCTATCCCAAAAAATCAATTCCGAAATTGCGCCGGTGTCACATCGCCGTTCGTCTGCGAAGCGGCGGATCTCCGCTCTCCGCGCGGCAAAACGCGTCGGTTGACTGATGAACTGGCGGTGCTGCATTAAGGATAATAAAAGACTCGCTTAAATCCGTTACTCAATTAATTTGTGACACGCGAGAAGCTCGGTCCGGATCTGCACATCTGGGTTATTTTTATGGATGGCAATGCCAATACTGATTCAGGAGATGTATAACATTCACACAGCATACTGGGTGCACAGAGTTTGCCCATTAGGACCTTTTACACCTGGTGCACATCGCACATAAAGCATAGGTTTGTATTGTATTTGAGAATTAAAATCAGGTTGTTTAATTTAAGCCAGCAGTGGAAACCCAAATGACTGAGGAAATGCTAATGCTGTGTCATATTCCGTTTTCTCTTTCTCTAGTATCCACAGCTGTTCACAGGCATTCTGTCGCCCTGGAAGGGTCTCCTGTTGTACGGACCTCCTGGTCAGTGACATGCATGGAACTCCCTGTTCCAGTCTTACCTTCCTCTTACCCTACACATTACACTGACTTTACACCATACACTTCCTGTATTTTTCCTGTAATACACCCCCAATGATTATCTTCATAAACGTGAAAAGATAATTTGCTTATGTATAACCTGGCCAAAGGTAATATATAACACACCGAACATACAGGTCCCAGTACTGACTCCTGTGGGACCCCAGTTATTTATCATAGAATCACCAAACCTGGAATCTGTCTTCCTGATAGATAAGAAATAAACCAGTTAAGAGCAGAAATAATCAATAATGCCCCCCCAAGCCTGTTAAAATACAATGAGCGTAATTTACTGCGTAAAAGGAGCACTGAAATGAGATCAAAACTGGAACCTGTCTCTCCCCCCTGACCTTTTTGCTCTCTCTCAGGCACGGGGAAGACTCTTCTGGCCAAGGCTGTAGCCACTGAGTGTCACACCACCTTCTTCAACATCTCCACGTCTACCATCGTCAGCAAATGGAGGGGAGACTCTGAGAAGTTGGTTCGGGTCAGTGGCCGAAATTATTATTATTTTTTGCTTTTTCACCCTTTTCCTCCCCTATTTGGAATGCCTAATCATACATCAGTCCTCATTACTATCAAAAATCCTTCGCTATCAAAAAGGAAGAGCACAGATGAGCATGCGGTGTCCTCCTAATCACGAGGAGCAAAACGCTGCTTCTTTACCAGTTCACAAATCTGGCTCACACAGTCTCAGGGGAAGACATTTCCTCTGCATCTTTACAGGTTGACTTGTAGCTTCCTGATTAGCCAGTAGGGGACGCTAGAGAAGAAGACACAGGTCCCTGCCAGTTGAGCTCTCCCTAATGCCAGGCTACACTCTCTGCAATTATTTGTTGCCCTGCGTGATGCCGGCCAGAGTCACTGGTCAGGATTTGGACTGTGGGTCTCAACCATGAACTAGGACAAGAACGGAGTCTTAACCGGATGAGCCTCCCAGCAGTCCCTACTGATATATATTTCAGTTACGCCTTCAATGATCCTGCCGTTCTTTCATAATTCTGTGTGCTGAAATTTCTCACCGTTTCATGTTTACAGGATCTGAGGTTGAGTGGAATAGCCTAATGTACACTTATGTTTCAGCCATTTCTATTGACGATAATTGACAGTCTGAGAACAGAGTCTCATTCCAGCACTTTAAGTTGACTGGTATCTTTCCCCTTCAGGTTCTTTTTGAGCTGGCCCGGTACCACGCCCCATCTACCATTTTCCTAGATGAGCTGGAGTCGGTAATGAGCCAGAGGGGAACAGGACAAGGGTGAGATCCTGACCCAGTGATACCACCTTTCTACAAATGTACTGCACACAGTCATAGAAACTGCATTTGAGTCATTTGAGAAATGGACCAGGCTATCAGGCCCACACTAGCACAGTAGCAGTAACACAGTAGCACTAGTTCAGGAGCAGTAACATAGTAGCACTAGCACAGTAGCGTACCTGCAGGTGACCATATTTAGGCTGCTGTGTGGTCTGTTTGAACTGCCCAGGCACGCACAACAGCCTGACCTTTACATCCAGCTGTCTGATTTAGTAGAGGACACATGATACATGAATGAACCTGTGAAATCAGAGTAAGAAATAATGTCCCCAGAGACACGCAGCAGCGTACTCACCACGCTGGCCAAGCTATCTCCTGCTCTGGCTTCAGGGCCCAATGCTGACTGTTTTCTTTCCACCAGGGGAGAGCACGAAGGCAGCCGCAGGATGAAGACTGAGCTTCTGGTCCAGATGGATGGACTAGCACACTCCGATGACCTTGTCTTTGTGCTGGCGGCCTCCAACCTACCCTGGTGAGCACTGATGTTAATTAATTCTATTGCTTACCATGGGCCTTGAGTCAGTTTCCGCCATTTTACATTAGAGTTGGGGGTCCGATTTAGCTCAGGTGATCTAGAGGAAAATAATCAAGTCCCAGCCCTCACTCAGGAAGTGGAGTACAATGTTACTAGGCCTCACTAAGGAAGTGAATTACAGTGGTACTAGACCTGACTCAGTCAGTGGAGTACAGTGGTACTAGACCTGACTCAGGAAGTGTAGTACTGTGGTACTAGCTGTCTCTCTCTCTCTCTCCGGCAGGGAGCTGGACCACGGTATGCTGCGGCGGCTGGATAAACGGATCCTGGTGGGGCTGCCGTCTGAAGCTGCTCGCCAGGCCATGATCACTCACTGGCTGCCTCCGCTTAGCAACTCCGGGAGCGTAGAACTGCGCACCCAGCTGGACTACAGTGTGCTTGCACAGGTGTGAAGAGGCCAACCTCTCTCGTTAGATTAAGCAGAACTCTATAATGAACCTTCACGGAGAGCCACTGTGATGATTCACATTTACGTTCAGCCATTCAGCAGCACCTCTTATCCAGTGTGACATTATGGAAGGAGAGATGAAGAGTTTTTCCGTTGCAGGAGATGGAAGGTTACTCCGGCTCGGATGTAAAGCTGGCATGCAAGGAGGCCGCCATGAGGCCCGTTCGGAAGATATTCGACGCTCTCGAAAATCATCAAGCAGGTGAGAAGTAATTATTAAAAGAAAAAATGGTCATGGTCAACTATGCGAATATTTCTTTCAATAAATATCATTAGAGAAAATTACTTGCATACTGCAAGCATGAGGAACAAAAGCACATTTTCACACTAAGCATTAATGAGATTAATACAGATAATTAGCGCTTACAGGTGTGTGTAGTAATCAGGCTCAAACTCAAAGAGCAGGACTTGTATGTCACCAGTTTGCTGGACCTGAATAAAACAGGTCCAAGTCAGCATGGTGTGTGGTGCAGTCTGCGAGGTGATCGACTATCAAGCCCATTTACCCTGGGCATGTCGAAGTGTCCCTGAGCAAGACACCTAACCCCTAATTGCTCTGGTGAATGCGAGGCATCAATTGTAAAGTGCTTTGGATAAAAGCGCTATATAAATGCAGTCCATTTACCATTTACCATTTACTAACCTCCTTGGTCACCAGGGGGATCAGTCCCCCACCAGGGCACTTTCTGCACTGTGTTCCCATCTCTGTGTTTCTGGTATTCTGAGGCAAAACATGTTTCTTAAAAGGCAACTCCAAGATGCCCATCATTCAGCTGGAAACCGTCACAACTGCAGATTTCCTGGATGTGCTCGCGCACACAAAACCCTCAGTCAGGAACTTAACAGAGAAGTATATGGCCTGGGAGAAGGAGTACCAGTCAGTGTGAGATGACACATCTGCACTGTGCACACACACACACACACACATGCACACACACTCATACATACATACACACACTAACACATGCACGCACGCGCACACATGCATGCACGCACACACACTCACACTTATATACACACACACGGAGGTGTACTGTGCTCTGGATGTTTTTATTCCAGCTTCTTGCACATGTACTCCTTGCTTTGTGAAACCCTATCAGTGGCGTGTGCTGCTCCCCCTGCTGGACAGATGCAAAAGAGCAGCTGAAAAATGTGTATTAAGCAATGGAAATTCTGTTACAGGTGTGATGCAGTCATTTAAACTCTACAGAAAATGTCCCATCTTGTGTATGCACTACATTATCACTAGAGTTTGTGTCAGTGGTTTATTCCGATTTCTTACGCGTTTTTAAAACCAACATTTTTTGTAGGTGATATTCTGGATATTCTGAAAAGTATAACTGCTCTTTTTAATGTAACAGAGCGGTTATACTTTTTCCTTAAAATATTTCCCAAAATATGTTTTCATTCTGTTTTGAATTTTTCTAACATTACTTTTTAAATATTGTACTAAACAAATCAAATATTGGCCAGCACAGGAGGCAATGATGACAATACAGACAAAATCTCAATAATAAAATGGACAATTCATCAGAAGTTGTCATACTTTGTAGAATTTCTTGTTTGATTCATAATTGAAGTGTCCTGCTTTGCTTGAGCCTGCCACACTCTACAGCTGGGATGTACTATCCCAAGATCCTTTCCTTTGTGTGTGCTGCCTGTCTGTTGTCTTCGGAAGAGGGTTCAGCCAAAATGACATACAACACAGTGGCTCCATTTCCATGCTAAACGCACACTCACATATTGCAAAAAACAAAGGAAGGAGCTGGAGTACGCTGGAATATGTGTGTGCTTGTATGTGTATGAGAGAGAGAATGCATGTGCACGTGCGTGTGCAGGGATACAGTGCTGTGAAAAAGTATTTGCCCCCTTCCTGATTTCCTCTATTATTGCATATTTGTCACACGGAATGGTTTGTATGCTTGTGTGTGTGCGTGCATGCTTTCATGTGTGTGGAGCTTGGAGCTTTTCCCTCCATTGTGTCTGTCACTGCAGACAGAGGAGAAAGCAGCCATAGATGTAAAGAGACAGAAGAGAGGATTCAGAGGGATTCTTTTTCCCCGTTTATACTGAACTCAATGTACTTTATTGTATTATTTTGTTACATCTACTGCCTTTCATAAGCATCATCACAGTTAAACACTAATGTGAGTTGCCCTGGTTTGTGAAGTCAGAAAAGGATCATCATAATAAGCGCTGTTCCTTTAAAGGGGCGGGGTTTCAGGGCCTGTGACACAGCCATGCATCCAATCACATTCAGCACCGCCCACCGTTTCCCAGCATTCCTTAAGCATCCAAAGAGTCTGTGAAGTTTCTGTGAAGAGTCACACCTCATACCCGTACACAACTCTCAGAGTCATTTCACTGGTCACATGAGCTGCTCCAGGATGTAGTCCACCGCCTGGGGGAAGCCGGCACAGGTCGCTAACGGCAACGGGTTGATTTTGTTCTCGTCTCCTGCCCTGTATTTTCCTGGAGAACAGAGGTTATGCGTTAATTGATAGGATACATGAAAGGATAGACCAATTTTGTTGCGTAGCGTGTATAAATATTTTAGATAATTTTTTTTGACACTCAAATTTAGTCTTTGGAAGTCCCTTTTTAATATTTTGTGTGTGTAGTATTATTAGTGCTGTAAGTTTAGTACAAGTGCTATGTGTTTAGTATTAGTGCTGTGGGATTAGTCTTTGTGCTGCATGCTTTGTACTATAAGCTCTCACCAGTTTGGACTAAAATTCCTCGAAGGCCAGCATTTTGGGCCCCGCCTACATCATCTCTGGCGTCCTGATGGAAGGAACAGACTCCTGTTATTACAGCGCAATCACAGACAAGTGGCTCTGGTCCACACATAAAGATATGGAGTTTCACTACTTTAACCATTTCAGCCACGGGATAAAACTATTTTTTTCCTTTCTTTTTGAATGGAGCCACATTCAGTAATTTAATACTAAATTTAGAATACTTTAATTCAAATCGTGCTTTTCAAACAATGCATGCAAATATGATAAATAAAAAGCACAAAATTTGTGCAACATTTGGTGCACATCCACCAAAAGGAGCAGGCATAAACACGAGTCCCAGGTTAGCACGCACGTCACCGATCATGACGGCCTCCTCGGGTGTGCAGTCCAGGTCCCGGAGGGCCTCCAGAAAGAAGGTTTTTTCGGGCTTGCCCACCACGGTGGCGCAGGCGTCCGTGGCGTACTCCAGCCCCGTCACGAACGGGCCGGGTCCCAGCGCCAGGCCGTCCTTGCGCTTGTAGTACCGCGCCTTGTGCACCGCGATCAGCGGCGCTCCCTCCAAAATCAGCCTGCATGCGGGGGAAGAATTACCAGGGCGGACGCAAAATGGGGGGGAAAGATTACATTTTACCTTCAATTATGAGCAGAATTCACATTTCTTTCTTGAAATTAGCTGATGACAGTTCTTGGCCATATCTAGACCAGCTCACCACAGGTTTTTTTTTCCAGTTTTGACCACATTTGGTGTCATTTCATATGTTTACCCATAGCTGAATTGATCAATAAATCTAAAAAAACATGAAAAGGTTCAGAGGGATGTTCATGCTGTTCACAAGGACAGCATATATTTGTTCCCATATACATTTATTATAATCTGGCACACTAATGTCTCACCTGAATGCCTTGTTGAGTGTCTGATAATTGAAATGGTCGGGAGCAAGTCCAACCACGACAGCATTAGGATCACTGGTCTCAATACCTATAGAATAAAAAAACAGATAAACTTTACCTTGCAAATGTTCCCATGTTGGATGTTTGTAATCCAACATGATATCAGTAGTGCTACTAGTTAATTCCTAATGGTCTCACAAGTGTGAGCAGGGGTAATGAAATGGTTAAACAACACAGTAAACTAGCAAACAGTCAGCTGAAAATGGTCTACACATGAAAATCCTATTTGCTGAAAAGGAATCAAATATTTCCTTACGAACAAATATTTAAGAAGGGCCCTGAACAGAGCAGGCAGCACTTCCCCTCCAGAGAAGTGCTTCCTGTTCCCCAACCGTACACCCTTCATAGAGACTATGGTCAAGGAACACCCTTCATAGAGTGTATGGTAAAGGAACACCCTTCACAGAGTGTACGGTAAAGGAACACCCTTCACAGAGTGTACGGTAAAGGAACGCACTTCACAGAGTGTACGGTAAAGGAACACCCTTCATAGAGACTATGGTCAAGGAACACCCTTCATAGAGTGTATTGTAAAGGAACACCCTTCACAGAGTGTACGGTAAAGGAACGCACTTCACAGAGTGTACGGTAAAGGAACACCCTTCATAGAGACTATGGTCAAGGAACACCCTTCATAGAGTGTATTGTAAAGGAACACCCTTCACAGAGTGTACGGAAAAGGAACGCACTTCACAGAGTGTACGGTAAAAGAACGCACTTCACAGAGTGTACGGTAAAGGAACACCCTTCACAGAGTGTACGGTAAAGGAACACCCTTCACAGAGTGTACTGTATAGGAAAACACTTCACAGAGAGTACGGTAAAGAACAGCCTCAAACTCCTGCACACCTAGTAGCCTCTCTTTGCCCTGCCTTCCCTATGAAAAGCTTAATTCCCTCATCCAGGACCCCGCACTTCCTGTGCCTCCATCCCGCCAACCTGCGAAGTCCTCCAGAGCGCTGTCCTCCAGCAGAAGGAGCGGCCGCAGGCTTCTCCGCTCCACCAGGCCCCGGGCAGCGGTCAGCGAGGTGAAGATCTCCCGCTCCTGGATGGAGAAGTTGAGCCGGTGCAGCCTGTCCAGCAACGACTGCTTGCTCTCCTTCGTCGTGTTGGTCACAAACTTCACAGCCAACGGCGTTTCCCGTAACCTGAAAGAAGAGAACCCGGCTGAGCCAAAACCTAATGCTCTTACCTGACGCAGAGAAACACTGATTCTGGGTGAAACTGAAACCAGAGGAAATTCCGTTGCTGTAACAAGTAACATAAATCTTCAGTAGCCTCAGTAGTTTTGGGGGAAGGACTACGTAACATTGAAAGTGCGTAGGGGCAACAGTAATTAAAGCCATCAATGTTAAGCAATGTTTGTTAAACTCCCTGATGTTCATAAAATGACACCATTCCCCTTTGCGTTATGTTCACACTGTGGAAAGAAGGCCATTGACTGATCTGTCCATGGCCTCTCAGGTGCGGAGATGATTGTTCTCAAAGTACCAACTGACCTTTTGAGGGCTTCTGGGGCTCCAGGCACCACTGTGTCTTCAATGTGCAACGTGCCGCTCAGGTCAATCAGCACGGCTTTCAAAGCCTGCCGCATCGCCATGACAACGACTGCGAAACAAATGACACAATTGAAATATCGTATGAGTGTTCAACTGTAACATACATTTAAGAGCAACATTTCTTTTATAAGCGTGATTTTGTAGTGGATGGCTTTGTTCACACGCTTAAAGCAGGACTCGGCAGCACACTGGTTACTGACATAAATCGCTCCTTTAATCGCCTGTTTTTATGCGCATTTTGTGCCAAGGCTTGCAGTAGTAGCTATCTGCAGGGGGTAAGATATGCAGACAACTGTCGTCCTCTGCAATAAACACTGAAGTATCACCCTGTGCATTGCTTTTTATTAGGGCATATTAATTGGCGTCATTATTAATCGATATAGCCATGTACTTCAGTGTGTTAATTGTTTTAAATTTTGGCATTAAAAAACTTTCATACATCCAGGTTTGGCAGAGGGGTAGACAATTCGGAAATGATGCAGCCTATAATGCAGAGCCGGGAAATAAATCGAGCACGTCCACCACTTAGTGATGCTTTGGCACAATCCTTTAGTCTCTTTTACAGTATCATCTCACCCGAAGCTGTTCACTGACTTCGGTCACCAATAACCCCGCTAATTACATTTTATTAACGAACACTTATGCATATGTCTACATGGAAACACCTGCTGACCCGATGTTAGCCTGCTCTGTCTCTTCCTTCAGCCTCCAGTGGTTCTTCCAGATATTCTAACCGAGGTGGTTCCGGTGTCAGTGAAAATAAGTTCCCACGAAAACTCATCCCCACACACTCCTGCTCCGTCATTAGTATTTAACAATTCAAGTACATATAGTATTTCACTAATGGTTAGGGGCGCAGGAAGCGAGGGGCACATGCCACTCCCAATACTGGAAACAGTTAAACAGTTAAAGTTAAATAATTGTACCGAAGAACTTTCGCTATGGACTTTTATTTTGAAACGCACACTGCGGGAGCGCAGTTACACGATACAGCAAATATCAATAGGGTACATTACATTCATTTTATACATATCATTCATTTATACATCATCGTGCATTTTAATGTAGTCCTATCTTTAAAAAGCCACGAATTCAATCGTGCAGTAGGTAGCCTGCCTACTAACCGGTAGGCTCAGTAGGTTGCAGTCTTTAAAAATCACCCATTCAAATCGTGCACCGCGAGACTGTGCGAGCAAGTTTGCCGTCGTATGAGTGGATGGTAACGTGAATACTGCGCGATTACCCTACTATTAACATGTTAAAATGAGTTGCTTGCATTGGTCAAATTGTATTATATGATTAAGTTGTATGTATTGTTCTATACGTAATACTTTGAACATGCACTAATTGACGTTTCTGGGGGCCTTATGAGTATCAAAGAATAGAACTTTTTTGATTCCATCATGAATCTTGCTATCGGTAAACATAAATATAATCCGAAAAAATAGATTAAAGACTGTTTGTATCATATAACATAGAATTTTGTTCAATTAACTTTGTATTAACTTTTAAACCTATTAAGATTATTAGGCGTATTAGGCATATCAGATATTTTTTATATTGAAGGGGTGGCATCCTTGTGATATGCAAATAATACAACAAAAATAAATAGAAAACTAACAAGTAAGAAATATTGAAAGGACCAAGAGCACTGGACACTAAGCGTTAAATGCTATGCTGTGATGGATAATCTTAAACTTAGATTTAAGGCTAGTAACAGCTGCTCTGTCTCTTATACCCTTAAGCCTGAAACACACCGCTGGATTTTAGAAAGCAAGTTAATTATTATTTTTGAAAAACACATAACCATAAATCCAGAAGTTGGGGTGACACAGCGCGCAGGTTTTAAAATTGGGAATTTTATGTGTCCCCCACCACAGGACACCATTTTGTGAACCAAACAGTGCTGGGTACTACACTGACAGTGCCCTACATGTTTATAAATGAATACATAAATATCAGTGTATTAATATACACATGGGCAAACATGGATGGCTGTCCCCGCAAAGGCTAACCCAGAACGTTTCTCATTTACAACATGAACACAAATTTTTTTTTTTTTTTTAAACTGGTAAATGTCTTCCCTAATATTGTGATTTTGGTTTATTTTTGAACATTGCCTGGAGTATAGTGACCTGTGAAGCTAAACTTTCAAAGCAGGCTATAAAAATATCCTGAACAGGATTTCAGGATATTTCTGATCCATGATAAACAGTTTCTGTGACACCTGCTGAAATTTCATGTTAAGTGAATATGAAGAGAAGTCTGCGTTAAGATCAGATTTTTAAAAATGATTCCAGTCAAGCCTAAAGCACTTAAAGATAACATTTAAATCCACCAGCTGTTTCTATTAAGCTGTTTGCAGTTCTGAACAAACATTCATGTTTGAGTGTTTTCACCGGTCACTAAAGTGTTGTTTTTCATGAGAAGATGGTGGTTTATCCCATCTCGTGAAAGATATTACACAGTAAAGGCTAACCATTCAAATATTTTTCATAACTCATATTTTTAATCACAAACTTGTAGACGGTGGTGTGATTTCAACATGTGGTGTAGTGGAAAATCTCTCCAGAACAATTTAAAGGGCAAAATTGGTGCTGAAAATGTGTTGTTTGTACCCATTACGTAAATCACTCCAAATCCATGATGTACTGCTCATGAAAGCAACTTAATTCACATTTGGAGATGGAAAGGGAAAAACAGTGTTTGGAGCTGCAGTGATATGTAGGACAGGGAACCACCTGTAAAAGAAAAAGAAAAAGGAAGACCAGGAAGGAATCTTCTGGTTCTCCACAATATATGACATCTTATCATGGATAATGTGACATCACAGCCAATTTAAAATTAGAATTTTATAGTTTTTCTGAAGTGTGTTTGCAAAATTGCATTTCATTTTGGAATTTGTGCAAAACAACAAAATGTACTATTACATAGTTACATTTACTAGTTTTCAACATAACTGAATGGCTGTGTTAACTGTTTTGAGGACATGGACCTTAATGGATATTTCATTTTTGTGTGTTTGGGATTATATCCAATATGACAAGGAATCAGGCTGTCCAAGAGTTTAAATGCCACTAGTAGGTTCTTAAATTTAATCCTGAATTCTACTTGAAGCTATAATAAATTAATCTAAACTGGTGACGTACGTTTACAGGTTTTAGTATTAACTAAATCAGACTTAATGTCTTATGAATATACTGCAATGCTGTACATTAGGGACAGATTTCCAAACTCCACCAAGTAAAGGATTAAAATAGTCAATATGTGAGCAAACTAAAATGTCAATAAGCATTCCTGCATCGGTTAGAGCAGTGTTTCCTGACCTCGGTCATGGAGTACCCCTGTGTATGTTGGTTTTCCTTCCACGGTTGTAATCCCAGAATTTTAACAGGTTGTTCATTTTTGGCTGGACCGCAACAGCGGGGCCAGCCCTATAAACGCGAATGTCTGTGAGTCACTGAGTGATGAAGTTACACCCAAGTTATGACATTACACCATTGGTCGGCCGGTACAGCCATATACTAGGTTTTGACCTGGTATTGTTCTTAATTAGATGCTGTTCATATTTAAAGAGACTATTTACCAACTTAACCCACATTATGTCAAAAATAGCCATGAACAATAAAATATGCACAATATGAACATGGGAATTTTATTCTACATGGCACGCATAGCTATTTCTGACATAATGTGTTGCATTACTACACAAGGAAACTTTGTGTAATATACAGTTGATTAGCAAAATATACATGTGTCTTAAAGCTCAGATTTGAGTCATGAGTCACATAATACAAAAGGTCTTTAGACCACTGGCTTTTAAACTTTTTTAATATCGGGACCCAAATTATAAATCCGCAGATAATAGCACCTAGATGGCGCATAAAGGTGCAGAATAGCACTGGCCATCATTGCCTTGTGTGTATTATAACAACGTATCTTACACAGTAACAAATGCCACAGATCTATAATATGGAATGCATTTACACAAGCCAATTTCTCACAAATATCTACCAGTGTAATTTATTATTATTATTATTATTATTATTTACAATAATAATAAAATATAATTATTATACTTAATAATAATAATAGAATAATAATAATCATAATTGTATATAAGTTACTGGTTTCCTAATTTTCAACAATTACTTGTTCAAGAAATCACACTTATAAATGGCAAACACATTGATAAACAAAATGCATGAAAAACATCTAAACTGAAGAGTATTATCTCTTAAATAGCCAGGAGCATATTGCAGATTTAGAATTGTATTTTTACAAGGATACTACGATATGTCTAGAGCCATATAATATTTATACTTCAAGAGGAAAATGGCATTTGGTAGAAAATCTATCAGCAAAATCACATTAAAAAAGATTAAATGTGATTATTGTTGTGGCAGATTCATATGAAAAACACTCAAGTGATTTTCTGTACCCAAGTCCCTTAGCTGATCATTTAAGAAGGTTAGCATTGGGATGGATTAGTCACTCATTAAAAAACATATGTATCTCACTAACCATTAACGGATATATTGCATTTGAGCGTGTTTTCCCCAGATATCTATTTAAAATGGTAGAAAGCCTTTCCAGGAATTTTAAAGACAAAATCCTCTTTACACATTTCCATAGTAACCAACATGAAAAGCGTCTTTCCAGTAAAACACATTTTTTCATCTTTCAACATAAAAAAAAAGTTACCAAATAAACTCATATTATATAACTGGCATACATTCAAAAACATTTGGAAAGGTAAATGGACATCATTAGATTACATGTTGCTAGATTACATTACATTACAGGCATTTGGCAGACGCTCTTATCCAGAGTGACGTACAACAAAGTGTATAACCATAACCAAGAACAAGTGTGTCGAAAACCCTAGAGAGAAGTACCGTTCCAAGTGCAGGGAACAACCGCATAGTTCAACTTGGACCCTGAAGGATAAACCGATTAATACTAACACAAACGAGAACAGCAACAACGCAGTCTATGCAAAAATACAAGCAGTAGATAAGACGACTGCATTAACTTATACTACTTGTGCTGCTAGTGCAATATTGATGAAATCCAATTCTCGACCACAGTCTATTCTTTAGTTAACTAATCACTCAGTATTACAGAACACTACAAGAAAACTGCTTTCACATTTCATGTCAGTTTGCCATGATGTCATATCAATCAAAATGTAATCAAGTTCAATCATATTGAAGTTAGGTGGGATAGTAAAGCACACAGCACAGAAAGTGCTAAAAGCTAAATGATTCATATTTAAATAAAGCTTATTAGGTATAAAAGATTTACTCACTGATACCCTCATACTCCAAGAAGTTGGACAGACCGGAACCAATGTTTGCGGTTTTTTGGGACAATGTCCAGTTCCACCATTCACCACCGGTATGTGAGTGGTTTGAAACTCATCCATGTTTTTTTATGTTGGTATCCCTTCCACTTTTAGACCGCATATCTAATCCAATCACCTGTTTTCCTCCTGGAGGTAGAGGGTGTATGACTGCCACTTATATGAGAGGGCAACACTCACCTGGGTCATGGAAGAGGTCTGTGGACTCACAGCAAAGGTTGCAGCCCAGGGATGGATCCAGCACTCTTCCATTTTTACCCAAGATGCACAACTAGTATGAATACAGTGTGATGTTCATGAAATTCTCTCATAAATTACACAATGGATAATGAAGTCAGTGTTGAGTGGCATTAGGGCTGTCCTGAACAATGCAGAGCTCCAAAGCTCCATTTATTTGTTAGGCATCTGAATGCATAAACCAATATTTGTATATCAAAAAAAAAATTTTTTTTAAGTAATCCGGCATCACGTTCTATACTGTAGATTCTACCATTTAAATATGCAAAGGAGATAAGAAATACAGAAGATGAACAACAAACAAACAAAAAACAACCAGATTTACACTGGTTTAGTCACTGGTTATGAAATACAGCTCTCAGAAGTGTCATTCCTATTTCACTAAACGTTCTAAACGTGTCAGTTTGGGGGGCGGAGGGCAGTTACACTTTTGCATTTTCTTGCCAACATCACAAATTTGGATTATTTGGGCTCCGCTTTACCCACAACCATGACTAATGACTTAATTCATTATCCATTCTTTAATTTCTTTTAGGCAAGTGTGTTTCATAAACATTACAGTATATATTCTCTCTGGTCATTCATTTTGGGTAAAAATAGCATGAGTTTTGTTAGATGTCCTTCTGAGTGTCTACTAGTAAAATATCTGAAATGTAATCCCTCTTCACAAGAGACTAATTTTCCGGCAAACTAATCTGACATTAAGCTGTTTTCAAGGTATGATCCCTCCGATGAACATAAAAGAGCAATTCAACAAAATCTCTTACTTTTATATATTTACGATAAGTTGAATGTTAATAATAAAAATCTATCCCACTCAATGACAAATTTTAAATGCAGCTAAAATGATGCCATCGTATGTTGATAATTGACCTAGAAGACGAAGGTCAGGGTATAAGCCTAAGGAGGATATCTGGACAGCAGTAAAGCTTCTTAAACTCCAGTGAGCAGTTGAGACTTGGAGCTCTGAAATTTTATCTGAAATAAAGCCATGTACAGGGCAGTAACATCAGTAATACAACAAAAACGATCGTCCTCCATCATTGGTCCAGAGTGCCTTCCCTTCACTTTCCAGCCTCTTTATCTGTGCCAGGCTATTGCTGTTGCAGTTTCTTAAAGCATTTTCTCTCAGGGAATGCTTTTTAAATGGCATGATCAGTATGTTAAAAATTCTAAAGGTGAAAAAGATTCAAAACAGATGAACAGTATGAAAAATATATTTACAGAGGAGACCGTAGGTATTTGGACAGTGACACTATCTTTATATTTTTGGCTCCAGCACATTGGAATATGTGGTCTGTCAGTCCGCTCTAATTTAAGGGTATTTACCGGTATTTATTGGACAATCCGTATATATTTTTCATACTTGCGCCTGTTTTCCACCGGGTTGTAGGAACTAAAAGAGGGCAGGAAATGTCCACAGTGGTTCCAGGAGCACATCTGTGTTTGTTTTCCCTCCACACGTTGGGAACCACGACTGTGTTCGGACCCTAAGTTTTATGCTTTCTTCATTTCTTCAGCTTTAATCTGAGGGTGTTTACATTCATATCGGATGAACTGTGTAGGATTTACAGCCCCTTTTATACATAGTTCCCCCAATTTGAGGACCAAAAGTATTAGGATAACTGGCTGCTCAGCTGTTTCTTGGCCAGCTGTGCATTGTTGCATCATTAGTTCACAAGACAGCTTTCAGAAGGCCTAGAGTTGACTCTAAGTGTGTCAATGCCAGTTAAGCAGGCCATCATGAGGCTGAAAAATCTGAATAAATTGATTAGAGTCACAGCCAAAACATTGGGTGTGTCAAAATCAACTGTTTGAAACATGGTTAAGAAACAAGAATGCACTGTGGAGCTCAGCAATAGCAAATGACCCGGCAAACCATGGATAACCACTGTAGTGGATGACGAAGAATACTTTTAATTGTGAAGAAAAACCCCTTCTCAACTGCCGAAAAGATAAAGAACATTCTCCAGGATGTAGGCATACATTGTGTGACCCCCTAAAATGGAACTATAGCCCCTTTTCCACCAGAGGAACTGATCTAAAATATCCTGGTATTTGAAGAAGTCCATGATGACATGCACCCTAACTAGGTTCCCAGGGCTTTGGAAGTAAAACAGCCCCACAAAATTACAGATCTACCACCATTCTTCACCGTGAGGATTAAGTTATTTTCTACATGAACATGCTTCTTTTTATTCCTATGAAGTTTAGCAAACTCCGGGTACTTACTTTTGTTTGGATGACAGTAGAGGTTTTCTTCTGTCAAGCCATCCAAATAGCTTGATGACATGGAGGTGCGTGGGGGTAATATACACTTATGTGCTTTTCCAGGCAGGTTCATCACAGCACAAGTTGTTGGAAACTTCTTAACTATTACCCTAGTAGAGGAGATGGGTAATTTCAGATGCTTAGCTATTTTCTAAGCCATTGCCTGATTTATGAAGGTCAGCAACCTTTGGTCTCATTTAATTTGTGTTAAATTCTTCCCAATGTTGATGGATGACCAAGGGAGTTTGGTCTGTGTGTCACCTATACTGTAGTGAAAGAGGAAGTCATGGATGACTATTTAAGAGTTCCTAAAGACTTGGGTGTGCTTCAGAAAAGTAAAATATGAATGGTAAATAATGAACTAAAAGTCTTGAGCGACTGGGACCCTCAAGGATAGTCACCTTTTCCCTGTCAGACTGGTATAGAGTATATTTGGCCTTGTACTTTGGGCTATTGTCCTGCTGACAGGTCAATTGACATCCCAGTTTTAAGTCTGTAGCAAACTAAGGCTGGTTTTCTTCCACAAATTTCCTAGGCTTGGCTCCACCCATTTCCCCATCGATCCTGGCAAGTGCTCAAATGCTTTTTTTCGAACTCCATGCAGGATTTGAGATGATTTTTCTATAATTGCTTTGCTCTCACTGTCGCCCTACATTGCAGCTGGGATAATATTGGCTCACCCGTCTCAACCGTTGAACTGTAGCAATTAGCATAGCTCCCCAAAGCAGTATTCATCAGTTTGGATGAACCCAAACTCCTGCCCTGTTTTTTCTGTATTTTTAGAACACATGGAAACCTGTGGGGTAAGCATACAGGGAAGTGGTTTAGAGGGGGCATGGGGTAGGTACCGGAAATGCACCCTCCTCCCAAGAGCAGAAGGACCTCTTCCCCACATCTGTGCTGAAATCCAGGCGGTTCTCAGCCAATGGCTGTGGGCTAGGGGCACTGAGGCCAAAGGTCAGAAGTCCTGTTTGGGGTCAAAGGTGAGAAGTCCTGTTTGAGTGAAATTAGACTGTTTGATTGGAAATTAGACAGACTGAACTGTTTAAGCATCATTATCCTCACAGTGAATTTCTGCTCGTAGCTACTGCTGCTGGGACAAGAGTCCAGCTGATTGGTTAAGAACAGAACCACTGCAGGGAAGAGTCCTGCTGATTGGTTAAGGACAGAACCACTGCTGGGAAGAGAGCGGCTTATTGGTTAAGAATAGAGCCTTTTTAGTACTGGTTCCAACACCTTCATCCTGGTCAGCCAGAGTACACACTTACAGTGTGATCATTTTGGTTAAAAAAAGCACAATATTATTATTTTATTTCATGTTCAAATAAACATTTTGGAAATACAGATGAAAAAAGGAACATTCAGTATTAACAAAAACAAAGATATATTTTTTCTTCTTGACAGACATAAAGAATACAGTTTGGCTTTAATATCTTATAGACTTTTATTTATCCACATAAATAGTAGAGAAACTCCAAGAACATATTTAAATACATTTCATTAACAGTTAATATCATTTTTCATTTTTTATTTCATTGGGTCAATTACACTTCCAAAACAAGGAAGAGAGGATTATTATTGAATTGTATATTTGCTTTTCAATGGAATTGTCTTCAAATAGTGTCTTCAAATAATGCTCTTTATACTTTTGAATTTCCACCACCAGACTAATTTTGGAGAGTTAGTTTCATATACAATAAAAAGGGAAGAAGAATCATTGTACAGATAGAAGTTTAAGGAAAATAAGTTTGATCTGTTCGGTTGGAGAAAAGTACATCAGTGTCCTCTCTCTTGGTTTGTGGGACAGGGTATCCAGGAGTTTTCTGCGAATATCGTGACCATTGTCTGTACTCTGACCACTTTGATGGTTTGTCCTTTTTAGTCATTTTGTTCCCTCCTTACGCAGAGAAAGATTAGGGAGAAACCAGGTCAAGATCATTGCGTTGTTGGAAATCCTCATTTTGCTTCAGATGGTTTGTGCCCCAGTTATTCATGAAACTCTGGGCCAAGTTTTTTTTTTTGTTTCTTTTTTCTTTTCTTTTTTTTTTTGCAGTCAGTGGGTTTTTGACCTGGTGTCCTGTAAAATCAACCGGAATATATAATTTAAAGGCAAATGTAAGTTTACTTTTCCTTCACATCACGTTCTTTAAGCACTGCCTTAAAGTCGTTGTCTCTCTAGAACTGGGGGCGTCCATTTTCTGTAAATACAGTGCTGCTGCATATTCACCTTGTTTTCTCACTGTCATCCAGAAGGGACACAGTCCCCGCCCATTTTTTATGAAAAAGGCTCTACCAATATATAACTGCCAAACAACTCAGCTCCTGGAGGTGTCCAGTGCACGTTCATTCGTGCTTCTCAAAAAAAGTGAATTTGCTGGGAATGTGCCGTGCGTCCCAGGACTTCCTGTTCAGCTCAGCCGTGATAAATGCATTTATGAAAAATTACGAACACACTGAGCGAAAAGAAATCCGCCGCTATGGCAACCCCATAAATCACACGCCGAAGCAGTTTTACTACAGGTCATTAAGCCTCCAGGATCTGAGCACCTTTATACCTTCAGTTTAATGTTGAATATCAGAATGATTTCATATATCTTTTTAAAGTTGTGAGGGTTATTGTAACAAAATATTCAAAACTCTTCCAGCATTACACACACAATCTGATATCAAAACACTTCCAGAATTTCACAAACACCCTCTGATATCAAAACACCGCCAAGATCACACGGACACACTCTGATATCAAATAACACCCAGCAGTACACACATTCTGATATTACAACCCTTCCAGCTGCACAAAAACACTCATTCTGACTTTTGGTATTCAGTATGTATGAAAGGATTGAGGGTCCCCGGGGAATGCAGAAATACCTTAGCATCTCTCACTAGGTCTCACCTTTTAGGTCTTGTTGAAATTTGTACCAATTTTCTCTTTTCTGAGGATATTTGCATAGGGAATCTGAAAAGAGACAGTTTTTTTAATTATATGAAAGGCAGAAAATTACCTAATTGTGAACAGCACACATTGTTTACATATTCACTTTGGCATAAAGTACTTATTTACCAGAGAAGACCTTTTACCAGCAACATACTGTTAGGTGTGAGTCAGGTTGTTTCTTTGAAATGAAATAAAATAAAATAAAATAATAATAATGATAATAATAATATGCCATTAATGTCAGATATAATATAATATAATGCATGCCAGTTTAAATATACACTTTACAATGCTTGGCTGATGACAAATATCAACATGTCAATAAAATATCAACAAAATACAATACATAAAATTACAAAAATAAAATAATATTAAAGCACAATTTACACACACAGTAAAATGTCAGCACAACGTATATTCAGGAACCTAATTTTAACCCCTGTGAATTATGAATTAATAACCGGTTTGCTATTATTATCTGTACAGTGAATCCAGCAGCACTAAGCGTACTGCTGATGAGAAGGCAGAAGCCTTTCTTACCATCTGTAACTGCTGCACCATTTCCTCTCTGTACGCCAGCTCTCTTTTCATTTGGTCCTGAAAGTTATCTGCAGGGTCAGATAAATAACGCTTTGAGATACATTACAACACAAATACAGATTTATACGTTCTCAGCTTCCGCATATCTGTGTGATGCGCTGGATAAAAAATATCTGTCAGCTGAGTGATTGTAATAATGTAATGAGAAATGTAAAGGAATCAGTGTACAGAATTTGCATGAGACATAGCAAGATAACCACTGGATTTTGTCAGTGTGAAACTAGGGATACATATTGTGCTTTGATATATGTGGTGATATTATAAATATCAGCATTTTTGTATCATAAAGATTTGAGTTATACTTGATCATCAAGAAGACTTACACACATGGTTGTACAGAAGACCAGTGGAAAATATTCATATCCATGTGGAGTATTAATAATGTTATTTCTGATAGGCGTGTACAGGCCACGCCTTCTGCATAACCAGGAGTCTGTCTCAGAGCGTTATGTTTGTGTGGGGATGTGTGCAACAACGATACAATGAGGCACTACACGGTATTATTAGCGTTGGTACTTGAGAGGAAAGTAATTAGCGGCAGCCCGTTATTTTGGATAATTACAAGATTCCAGGGTCATTTTACCAAGACAGCTCAGCACTCTAACATTTGAAGGGAAAAAAATCAAGAACAAAAATGGTAGAAAAAAAAAAAGTCAAAATCATTTGATCAACGAGCAATCTTGTATCCGGACACACATGTAGCAATGAGAACAACAGCCTAAATGCTTAATACTAAATACTTCTATAGAAATGAATGCATATATATATATATATATATATTATTTTTATATGCATATTCAGGTATATATTAGATATAGGCGAAAGTACTACTGGAGAGCAGTTTGGGAATCGAGAGAACAGGGCGTGGCTAATAAAGCCAGTGACGTCAGCAAGGTGATTTCGACTTGAGGTAACTTACGGAACACAGGAAAGGTAGCGTTCCCCTTAAGCGCGTGAAACTCCTGCTCCAGCCTCCTCCGCAGATCGATCTGTTCCAGCAGGACCTTCTGAAGTTCTTCTGGGCCCGACAGGATGAGATAAAGTGAGACACACTGGAGACAAAACCCTCTGCGACTGCTAACGAGCCACAAGCATCGACGTCAGAGCGGGACGATTAAAAATGACGGGAGACACGCTGCTTAACTTACCTTTCTCCATGCATTCGACGTCCTTCTTAAGGGGCACTGGGGAACGTGCTTCTCGACTTTGATCAACTGTCAGAAAAGAGAGGAATAATTTGATTATTCTAATGAAAAAAAAACATCACGATGCATCTATATTATTTAAGTCTGAACCACGGATAAAAGAATGGGCTAAACTGAAACATGTATGGAAATGAAGAGATTTGTTTGAAATAGAATTTCCACAAAAAAAGATCAATAACTGTCAAGAAAAAAAAATTGGGACTCATTTAATTTTTCCACACCACATCTGAGATTTCAAAAATGTCTGTGTATCTAAATTGTATTTCTACTACATAGTTAACCATTTCAAAATACCTAACATATGACATCAAAACCCAAACTGCTCAGTAGAAGAGATATACCAGTACTCTTGTTTACACTGTTACATTTGTGCTTTGGCTGTGCTATCTGACAGAAAATTCTTTTTTTGTAAAACAGTCATAAGCGATGTTGCCATCATCGTCACCGCACTACTTAATTATAGCACTTGTGCTGGATTGACCCAGAGCCAAATCTGGCCCCTACCTGCAATTCCACATGTATCCAGCAGATGCTGATCTAACACCAATTTTTCAATCTACTGGGCTCTGGTGGACCCATTGCAAACACGCACAGTTTACTTAAGCTAATGACCCTTAACTTGTTAATTGCAAAAATGTTCACTAATGCTAATGAATAGACCATTGAGATCGTTAAGCATTTGTTAATAAACAAAAACTCGAAACAGTCGACTGTGATCAGAATAATACATTTTATTACAATATAGAATAAAATCTTGTTTCATGTTACCCAGTTAAGAAAATAGTAATAGATATCAACCAATTTGAATTCTAGATGAAGGAAAAGTACCTTTTACAAGCAAAAAAGATAGAAATGAATTTTGTATCGCAGGTTATTTTACAATTTTACATACCTATGGGTACCATGTCAGGGACAAGCATTTGTATGCTTTTAGGCCCTTTCTCATACTGTTTTTCATACTGAACACATACTGAAAAAATATATATTTTATTTAAATAAAATGAGCACCCCATATAAAAAACATAGAATTAGATTCAGAGCTAAATAATGTTGACATGTCTCCTATTTTCCAGCACAATTTTAAAAGTTTTCTAAAGAAAAAATGCATGGAACATCTATTAGACGTCAATTAGTTTATTTTCAAATAAACACATTAATGAAAATGTCTTTTTTTTATGTGTGTGTCTCAAACAATTTTTGTATGTTTGTATTGTATCCACCACCCAGTGGTGGACACAGAACATCAGAACAGCAAAAATGATAACAAAAACAGAACTGATAACAAAAACAAAAATGATAACCAAAAATAAATGTGAACATCATTACCATAGAATAAATAATGTCATAATGAAATATCTATATACATACATAAATACACACGTACATACGCACATACGGTATCTATGTATGTGTGGTGCTCTGCATGCTTGTATTTTCAATAGCAAAACACATATTGTATAACAAATCAAATGCCTTCAATGCCTTAGAACATTTCATGCATAATTCCCTCCCCCCCCTTCACATTTCGCCTTCTTAAGCCCCACAACATTTTCCTGATTTGGAAATGCGGGTGATCTCCCTCTCTTCCTCTCTCTGTCTCATTTGACAAGCAAATTTGCAGACACTGCCCGAGGATAACAACCTCGTTTGACAGTCAATTAACCGTGAATAGTCAAAGCCAAGGCAGTTTGCATTACATAAATGGAAAATTAGATTATTTTTCTCCCAAGAAACAGAACTCTCTTTAGACAGTGCCTTAGACTCTGGAATCAGAACTTCTAATCACGTCCTTAACAGCCTTGGAGACATTTAGCAATCAGGCAAAGATGGTTTCATTTAATTTGTTTTGTGTAATTTTTTGAAATATACTATACATTTTGTGAAGAGATCATTATCAATGAGATAATATAAATGTTGGCATAGATCATAAAACACTTTTAATGCCTTTCTGACAGTTATAAAAGGCAATGAACGGTGATCTTTGTAATGTGGAGGTTTTTCAGAGGAGAAGGCAATTATATCCATTTTCTACTGTTCAAATGGTGATTGTCACCTTTTGTGTGTCGAGCTGATCATCTTCTTAAACTGTAATAGGCCCCAGCAGACCACATGCACCACATGCCGGAGTAACGGCTCTCTCTAAGGAACGTCCCTCTCTCTCTCTCTCTCTCTCTCAGCATAGCGTTATTCCAGAGATTTCTTATACTCTGTAAACCTCTGAAAGCAGTGGCATTTCATAAACTCCCAAACATGGATTACAAACACATTTTTTCACACAATATTGCTTGTTTGTTTTTTATTTATTTATTAAATATGTATAATTTCACATGTTTATAACGTCGGTTATTTTTTGTATTGTAACGATCCTGTGAATGGTGATTCATGTAAAATAAAGCACAGTGTAGATTAATATGTATATGTACAGTGTTATGGTGATTCATGTAAAATAAAGCACAGTGTAGATTAATATGTATATGTACAGTGTTATGGTGATTCATGTAAAATAAAGCACAGTGTAGATTAATATGTATATGTACAGTGTTATGGTGATTCATGTAAAATAATTCCCTGTGTAGATTGACATGTATATGTACAGTGTTATGGTGATTCATGTGAAATAAAGCAGTGTGTAGATTGACACGTGTATGAACAGTGTTATGGTGATTGGTGTGAAATAATGCCCTGTGTAGATTAGCATGCGTTAGTTATGTAGACGGTGTTCATACCAGCACTCTCTCTCCAGTACTCCGGCCCAGAATGCTCCCTCTCTGAGACAAAGAAGTTTCTCTCGTCTTTGTTTTCATCTGAAACAGAGGGAGTGCAGCAGAGAAAAGATAAGATCCACTCTTCATTTCTGTAGGCACCAATGACAATCTGCGGCACTTCAATGGAGAAGATGCTCCTCTTGTGCCTAATGCTAACATTAGTGGAGGCCGGACTGAAACAAACAACGCATAAATCATTCTAATGCTTTTTTGAACCCTTTATCCCAAAAAGGACTAATCCTCAGAGAATCAACAATCTAACATCCTATTAATCTGAGCATTGATTTATATAGATTATAATCCAAACCTCCAATATGCTGTAGTGCTATGTACAATCTGTTATTGTACCGATTCAGCTTTTTGTATCACAATGTTTTATTAAGTGATGTTATCCTGTTCTTAGTTTGTGTGCTGTTGATAATGGATCTCTATAGCTAATTCGGGTTTAGACATGAATAATGTGTTATTGTTTAATAAAAAATAATTTTGCATCGCACTGCAATTCAAAGAATATATTTCAAATGTAGGGATGAATCCTTTTCCAAAAACCAGAGTTTAGGGAGGCACAGTCAGACAGTGATTCTCACCTGGAAAGTTGCAGTTTTCTTTGGATGTAAAAGCTGACTGTCCGTCGGTCTGGTTTTTTTGGGCCTGTAAATGCAAGGCAGACGAAGGATCCTTCATTTAAAGGCTTGATTGAAATTTTGGCAGTTGGGCATTCCTGTTAAACCACTCCACAGAATACACTGTGTCGACTAAAATAACACCGTAAACAAGCAGATTTATGACGGTGCGAATAAACGGTGTCAACGATCATTTTAAAATGTAAAAGCCTAAGCTGAAGCCTGCGCAGTTCTTGCTGCCTGCCCGTGCGCTAAATCTGCTGAAGCTCACCGAGGTTAATTGTTGCTATATCTGTGTTACACACGCCGGGCCCGTTCACTTGCGCTATCCACCGGCAAACGATTACGAAGCCGCCTGAACAATCTTTCACACCCGACACAGCTGCGGCCGGCTCTTCCCGCAGCCTCAGTTAATAGAGTGTCGGCAGGTGAAAGATTAAAAAGGCTAATAGGCAAAAAATGACAAAAGGAACAAATATCATTTAGCCATTAAACAATACGGTTTATTGGGAGGAATCAAAAAGTCCTCTGAATATTTCATTTCTGCAGGGAGCGCTCGCTATCAATCTTGTAATGCATAAAGATCAGCCCGGCCTAGAGCTGCATTTAAATAACAATTAGCTAAAGCGCCTTGAGGGAATATTTACATTTTTGTAGGCCGTGTCCTCCAGCGGAGCGGGGATGGGGCTGGGGCCTTTCAGCGCGGCAGACGGAGGGGGAGCCAGGCCCGGCTTGTCCGCCACGTTTCCCGGGGAGACGTCGGGGGGAAACGGCCCCCGCTCCCGCTCCCGCTCCCTCTCCGGCTCCTTGCCGTCGGCAAGCCCCGGCAGCTGCAGGGGGCAGGCCTCGCGCGGCCGGGCGCTGAAGCTCTCCTCCTCTTCCTCGTCCTGCTTGGTCTCCACGTCCACCTCCTGCTCCTCCTCGCTGTCGCCGCTCTCGCTGGGGTAGCTGCAGCTGGTGCCGGGCGACGGGTGGCGGTCGGAGCCGAAGTCATCCAGGCCGCCGTGCAGCTTGGCGATGCTCTCGGCGTCCTTCACCACCGGCCGGAACGCCGAGTGGTAGCTGGCCTTCCGCGCCTGCAGGGAGGGCGCGTCCAGCAGCTTGAGCCAGCCGTCCGACGCCGGCTGCGCCCCCGCGCCCAGGGAGGGGGGGGGGCACTCGCTCTCGAACAGCCCCGCCCGGGGGAGGGCGCCGTTCGCGCCGGGGCCCACGTCCGCCGGCTCGGACAGGTCCAGGAAGGCCTGGCGCAGGGCGGGGCTCTCGGCCAGCGAGGTGAGGGCGTTGGGCTGCGGCTGCAGGTAGGTGGGCACGGGCAGGCCGCCGGCGGTCCGCGGGGGCCAGAACATGCAGAACGGCGGGTAGAAGGCGTCCTTGCGGCCGGGCCACAGGAGGCCCGACAGCCCCGCGCCCTTCTGGCCGCCGCCCGCCTCGCCCTCGTCCTTCTTCTGCTGGCAGAGGCCGAAGGCGGGGAAGCTGTAGGGGCTGGGGAAGAGCGAGGCGGCGGGGAACTTCTGCAGAACGCCGAAGCCCTTGCTGGGCACGGGGATGACCGGGTAGCTGCGGGCGTTCTTGCTGGGCGACAGCCCACCCACGGCGTCCATGTCCTCGTCCTCCTCGAAGCGGGCCCTCTTCTGGCCCAGGTCGGCCGAGATCATGTGGGGCAGGACGGAGCCGGCGGCCTTGGCGGCGCCCAGCGACGAGCAGTGGGACGGGGGCAGGGCGCGCTTTCGGCTGCCGCCGTTGAACATGGCCTTGACGTCCTCCCAGGCGAAGGCCAGGTCGTCCGGCGGCGTCTTGTCCGACAGCTTGAGGTGGCGGCGCCAGGAGTTGAAGTTGGCGGCGTCGGGCTGCGTGTACTTGGCCTCGGGCGTGCGGTGCGAGTGGAAGATGAACTTGTTGGGCGAGAAGTACATGCTGCAGTACGAGCACTTGATGCACTTGGCCCGCGAGCTGTTGTAGCGGGCCGGGATGAAGTTGCCGCGGCAGCCCCAGGCGCACTCGTGCGACACGTCGAAGGCGAAGTTGTCCGGCAGCTTCGGCGGCGAGTTCTCGCCCAGGAAGGACTTGCAGAGGCGCTCGGCCTCGCGCTTGGTGATCATGCCGCAGCGGCGCGAGGAGATGGGCATGGCGCCCGCCCGCCGCAGGATCTCCAGCTGCACGGGCGTGCACTGCACGCAGGTGATGCCCAGCGCCACCCGCCGGTTGTGGATCTCGTTGTAGCTGTAGTTCTTGAGCAGGGTGTTGGAGATCTGCGCCAGGCACAGCCGCTCCTGGCCGTCGATCACCAGGGAGACGATGGGCACGCCGTACAGGATCACCTGGCCCACCTGGTTGGGCTTGAGCGAGGAGGAGGAGGGGTGTCCGGGGCGCGGGGGCGTGAGGGGCTGCGGCTGGAACGAGCCGGGCGGCGTGGTCATCACGATGTCGCTGGGTCCGGGGAGGAGGACTTTGTCCATGCTGCAGAGACGACCGGACGATAACTCAGTTCTCTCTGACCTGAAAAACGATTCCAGAGAAGAAGAAGAAACATATTTTCCATTTAGAAGCACAGGTACTGATACTAATCAAGATAAAAATGTTTCAGATGTTGTCTTGTTAATATTTTATTTTTGGGAATTCAAATGCTATTTATTTGTGCATTACACCCCATCTTAATTGTTTCCACAGCGGTAAACAAATTATATTATTCTTATCAATAAAATGCATGTATTCATCCATTATTATTATTATTATTATTATTATTATTATTATTATTATTATTATTAATATTATAATAAGAATAATAATAAGAATAATAAGAATAATAATAAAACTTGAAGTAATGAATAGCAACAATAACAACACGAAGAAGAAGAAAAAACAAAAGCTATATAAAATAATGCATCTGATGATTGAACAATTATCTCAGTCAATTCTGCAGTCATTCATAGACTTGACATTTAATTGAAAAATATTAAATAATCTGCGCAAAATTCCTGAATCGCCCATGCGTTAATTTTGAAAAACTATAATTGTTTATATATTATTTAGATTTCTTCGAGTGTTTCATCATAAAACTTCAACAATAGTTAACTTCTGAAGTAGGTTTTTCTACATTTAAACAGCGGACATGAAATGCTCGCACAAAATAATCATGTATAGGTGCAAGAAATTCAATATTTAGATAACAGATCATGTCAACTTGATAGTTTAAGACCAATTATTCTGCCACGGACGCGTGTGTACAATTTCACATTTTTGTTCAAATTTATTGCCCATTGAGTATACACAGACAATTTAATTTCACTCGCTTCAAATGTATTAAGTTATTTTTAAAATATATATTATCACACGAGTGTTATTACCAATCTACATATAAACGTTTTAGTTATGATTAAACGTGAATGATGCTCAAAGAAATTCATACTTTCATTCAGCCAGCCAGCATTACATATGATCCCACAAAATATCCCAAAATTACAATATTATTATTTGTATTATTAGTATTGTTATTATACACCGCTCCCAGTCATGTTAATAACGGTATTTTCCACGCACGCTCCAACCTGTTGTAGCCCGTGTTGATGCTACACGGAGTCATAAACTATAACCTCATGTCATCTTTGCCAAATCCGTTCATAATCACACGAATTGATAAACCCGGCACCACACAGTTCTAGTTTTCAGCATTACCTATAGGTTTAGGCTACGAAAATATGGAGAGACAATATATTATAGGCTACACAAAACTAATACTAACAACTGAAACAGAACTAGACGTAAAATCTGCTATTATGTCTTGACTGTTTTAACAACGTAGAAGGATGACATGGAAATCTTCGCCAACAGTATAACTTGCTTACCGCCTTTGAGAATAAAAATCCAAACGTTACTAAATAAAAGAATGAAGCATGTCTGCCCCTGCGATGCGAACCTGCAGCAGCACAATAAAAGATGTAATGACGTATGTCGAAAATAAACACATAAAATCCGTTCAGGGCAGCTGCTTTGCTCTCTTCCAGCGAGTTAACAGTCGATGAAGAATGAATAAGTGCGCATTGCCTGTCGACTTATTCCCTTTAAAAGGACTTCCTGTGTGTTGTTCAATGCGAGTTGATTGGCGTAGCTCTGCTCCTCGACTTGCACCGCTACTGAAAAGCCTTTTTACGGGGAGCCAATGACGTTTCGCTAACTGCCACTCAACTCTAAAGAGAGGCTAATCCAGGAGCCAAGCCCCGGGCTGCTGCGGACGCCGTTCACCTCCAATCTGAATGAGGAAAACTCACCAATCGACAAGCACCATATGTACATAGTTTGTTAACAATATTGGAGAAACATCTGAAGAGATATATGAACAAAAGCTAACGGAAACACTCTCCCTAAGATACTGAATGATGTCATACTTATAGGCTGTATCACTCATTTCAATTATGACCCGTTTATACCTCCACCACCAATCCCACCTTTTAGTTAAGAACAAACGGAACTGTAGATATTCTTGAACACCTATATTTAGCTTCTTGTATTTTATTGTGTTTGAATTCAACAATACTTAAAACTGGCCTACATATTCATTCAGAATAAGCCTAGTCTATATCTCGCTATACCCACCTCATGGAATTAGATTTTAAGCCAAAAGAACAGCTCCTACAACTATGCAGTATTTAAACGCACGTGAATGATCAAGCATGAGCCGATTTTGTCCGAGGATTTGAATCACTCAGAGCCGACCAACCGTTGAACAAGTCTAACAACAATTAATAATTTTCTTGAATATAACCTCATCAGTAAAACCAGAAGAAGAAAACAATATCAATTACCCGACCCATAGCGATGCTTAAATCAAAAGATAAGGCACTAGTGGAAACAGAATGCAGTGACATTTAATTTAATTATTGCATAATTTATACTTGCTCAAATCCGACTGAAATGCGACATTTTATTACTTCTTGTATCAACAAAGTATGTTGCCTAGATCCTTACAAAACTATTATGCTTTAATTTCCAAAAAAAGGTATAGGTTGCATCAAAAAAAAAGAAATGTCAAAATAATAATAATAATTATTATTGTAATAATAATAATGCACTGTTATTGTTACAATTATTAATATTATTATAACAACAGCTGTTATAATAATTGTCAACCCGCATTGTCGCAGTCTCAGTCCGTGTCCTGTAAACCAGTCAAGCATACAGTGTAGGCTATAGCCTATGACACACTATAACAAGGTCAAAAGCCAATCGTTTAAAATGCACTACAGAAATGAACACATTTCAAGTCAGAAAAATTCACAACTTCAATCAATCGCAAAATTAAACCGTGGATGGGAGGCGGGAAATAAAATGATGATTAGCTGTCGACCTGTCATCTTTTTCATCATTAGGACGACCGCCACTGACTACAATTAAGCGGAGAGTGATGACCTGGAAAAAATACAAGATTTCAGGGACACCAGCTAATCAATACGCTAAACTGCTTTAACTCCTTGCATACAACGATATCATCGAGTCGTTTAGCATGAAATTAATATTATGACGAGCGAGGGTTTTCAATGAGTGGGTTTCAAAAAGTATATATGAGATTCATTACATTGCGAGTGTAAGTCCACTGCATGGATCCGCTTATTAAGAAGCCCATTGTTATTCATAAATATAATCTTAAAAACCGAAAGATGTGATTATAGACGAATCTATGAGCGATTGAAACAGAACAATAGCCAGAAATCAAGTTTGGCTGTGCTTTCCCAAACCAATGCCACACGACCGTTCCCTATAGATTTCAGTTACTAAGAAATCTGCCGAAATCAACCGCACTAACAATTTGCTGAAACTTTATTTCGTTCGCGTCCCTGTGCAGTGAAAAATAAATCAGCTCACATATTATTAGCCAACTGTCGGGCTATAAAGACACACTTCAAAACCGCGCTTCTTCCACCGCGCTAAAATTCTGCCCAGTACTATATGCCTTTATGGTGTTTTATAAATCATTTGAATGAAAAAAATAGAATTGGTTTGGTTTTCAGTGTGGAATGTGGCTATTTCATAATATTCTCCTGACCGCACAGTTCAGTCACATATGTCTTCAGTGTCATAACCTACGCTAGGAGCTATATTTTTCATCGTAATGAAGAGTACAAGCAGTGGGACAAAATACCACGCAAAAATATACAGCTGGCCTTCTTATACAAATTCTACAACGTTCAGTATTGCGCACAAACCAGTTACGGCTCTGTTTCATCGGACATTATTTAAATACAATTACGTTCATTTGTAACTATTAAGGTGACAATGCGGGTATTGTTGTATTTTTAATTTCTATTAAAAATGTAATGGTTCCTTTCTTCGTTTTCACCATTATTTTGCTGTAGGTAGCAGTCTCCGTCCTTCGCGGTGCTTTGCCGCTTGGTTTTGTGCTTTGAGGGCGACTGTAGAGGCGAGACAAAAGCAGAAACGATGGGATCTAAATTAGGTTCAGGATTCCGCAGATGGGACTCGCTCTCATCCTTCAATACCACGGGCTTTGAAAAAAAAACTTAAATACGCATCGTGTTAATAACGGAGGAAAAGACAGAAAACATGTAGGCTACAGTAACCATACGCAGATTTCTTGTGGTAGTTTAAAATATTTTGAATTATTGTTTACTTCATTATTTAGTTTACTCAATCCAATTTTAAGATGGACTGAGTTAACTACAATATACATGCATTGTATTAGGCTGATAACTAATAATATCAGTAAAGTCCAATGATCCCGTTTCTACTGCTACTACTTCTAACAGCATGTTACGGTTAATCGTTAATAAATTCTTTACTTCCATAATGCTGAGAACGTGTGCAGGGAAGTAACTCTCCGGTGAAATTAATCGTGCGTGTAAAAATAATTGTTTATGTGGGGGGTCGAAGCTCATTCGACTGCTACTACTATTGCTAATAATACTACTGCTTCTACCTCTTAAACTATAGTAGTAGCTAGTAGTTCGAGTAGCCTAGTAGTTGTAGTAGTAGTCGTAGTAGTAATAGTAGTAGTAGTAGTAGTAATAATAATAATAATAATAATAATAATAATAATCGTCATTATCATCACCATCATAATGTTATCAATTCGAGGATTCAAGACTTACCAGATTTGCGCCATTTAACACTAAATGTGTCAATATCAAAAATGCTCTAGGCGACTAATTATAATTTTTAAATACGAAAAATCTCTCTGCCAGCTGAAATCCACCATTATTCATTTTGATTTAAATATTGCTTCAATTGTGTGCACAGCATGACACGTGCGTTATAATCCCCAGCCATTACCATAGTCACGTGAGAAGTCATATATCAAAACAAGTTCAAGTTCGATAACTTATTTTGTAGATTTGTCAATATGTTTAAATGAGTTCGTAATCACATTTATTTCAGTTCACAATTCAACCAAAGATAATTGTGTTGCTCACTCTCGGACGACATGGTCCATAACGGTCATTTTTCATTTTTCTGAAATCAAATAATTTTATTTTATTCCATCATACAATTACAAACATAATTCCTGAGTAAAGACATAGTTTATTTAATGTTTTTTACTTAGAAAAAAATAGTGTATGACCGCGTTATTTCCCTTTGGCGTTTTCCATTAGGCCTACTCTTTATTACTCGTTTATTGTAAAAGACAATTATTGAAATGCGAGCATAATATCCCTTGGCTCCTGAAACACACGTGCTCTGACGTCATTGCCTAAGGTATTTCGGCTTACATCTCTGATTGCGCAAGCTATTGGAATCAGCCGACTTGGGTAGCCTCGTCGTTGTAGTTTGTTGTAGTTGTAGTTTGAAAATTGGTTGACACATGACTATTAAGTTTAACATAAAAGTGTTAGGTAAACTAAACTGAATCAAATTTTAGAAAACCTAATCGACGAGAGTATAACCGGGAGGATGTTGGCGTATAGCCTATCAATTAATTTTTTGAAAATACACAGAAATGCAAGTAAAAGACATACCTGGTCATACGGTACGTGTGCCGTTCCTAATATCTCTAGACTATATCACACTCTGTCAATACTGGTATATTTACGCGATTCTAGTCCCCCAAACTTTATGTAGAAAACTGGCACCGAGTTGTGTATAATTGCCTTCATTACACGGCATTAATTAATTGTATCTGCGCAACTGGCTGCCAATCACAATGATAATGTGACAATTATAGTCAAAGTGCAGTAGTTATTATAATACTGGCAACAAACGCCGTTGGTTTTTTCAATACCCAGGGATGGGTAGGACAGTGATGAGCAACCTACCATATAATCAAACAATAAAAGCGGATGCGTAGGCTGCTCTACTTGTAAACGTGTACAAACCGTAGAGACAGAGACGGATAGCCTTTAGGAGAACACCCAGAGATTCAGAATAGCAGGGTAAGGAGCGACGTGCTTGAGACAGTCTGGGCTTCTCTGGAGAAGGAAGAACATACTGGTCAAACCTAGCCGCTGCATTCAGAGTACTCACAGAGGAGAGCCTATTCCGTAGCTATGGCATAATAATTTTTAATTTGTTTGCCTTTTATGAAAGATAGTTGGTATCCTTGCGTGTCTTGTTGAGCTTAGCGCCGAAAAAACGATGACGGACAAATTGAAAAGCGCAACACAACGGCTTAGCCTATTTAATGAATTTGTAATATGTAAATGGAAAGGTGTCTAGGCCGATGCACGTGTACCAGGTAGTCTATTGTAATTGGCCTATGCAACGATCACAGACTGCATTGGTTTGGTCAGTACCAGAAATATGATTCTCATGACAGAGAATGAGTCCAGGCCTTTAGGTTATTGGAATCCACTACAAACACCTAGGCAAACTGTCATTCTCAACTATACTATTTTCATCTGACAAACTTCATATGTGATGAAAATGTTATTAAAACAGACCCAGAAGACACAAAGCCAATTCCTGTATCTTGGGACTGCCATATGTAATTTCAATTTAAACTAATGAACAGTCACGTTTATCTTAAACTTTCAGACTGCCACAAACAGGAAGCACAACTGACATTGTCAGGAATGAAAGATCCTTTGTAAATTCCAGGTGATTACTCAATTCCCCATTGACACCCCAAGAGCAATGTCACCCCAAAAGATGCAGACAAGCCTGCACTACAAAGAAAAATGGACAACAAACACACTGCATGTGATTGAGGTATACACATTGTCCTGGAGTATACATTTCATACGATGACCATAGCCGCTTCTCTATGCAGTCAACTCCAGTCTTGCATTGTTACCACAGAGGAAGTTAAAGCGTATGAAGGGGTCTTGCATGTACTTTCAACATTAGGCCTGGGTCTTGTGCCTATCATTGCTTCAAGTCAATGCTAAATTTAATTAATACGTTGTTAATCAACTCAAATGTGCTCAAATTAGTCAGCTCGAAGTTTGATATAAAACAGAAGCATGGGCTGACAAGTAAATACAATAATTTCAGCAAAACAATACATATTCAAAGAATACATATTGACGCACACATAGACATATAGCTATGCAGAAGCACATCATACATCTAAAAATGTTTTCCATCAGCAACAAAAAAAGCCATTTTAAAACAGATCTATTATTGAAATCAGAAAGATAATTTGTTAATTTTACAAGAAAACAATAACAATAACTTTACAGAAACTGTAAAAAGAAAAAGAAAAAAAAGACAGAAAAAAGAAAACTATGTCAAAAGACCTACGAATTCATTGGCAGTTTAAAAAGTCATATCTTTCATGAACTTTCAATAGATGCACAAAAAGTGATGGACTGGATTTGGGGGTCCTGGGAGAGGAGAGCAGTTTGATGCAGGTTGAGGTTTCCCCATGTGGGGTGAGAACTGCACCCATGCCGTTAGTCCAGTGCAGATAAATAAAGGACAGGTCTGATGGGCTTAGGTGCGTCTGTACTGAAGTGGACAGCCGCTAGGAAGCAGCCCGCGCCAGTACTAAGTGTACTAAACGAGTGCGCACGGCAGCAGTACGGCTCAGGTAAGGGACGGCGTGTAACCTCCGCGGCTCCAGCTTCGCCCCCTTTGCCGATGCGCGAAGGCGTAAAAATGCAACCGAGAGGACCATCATGGAGGAAGAGAGCTGCAGCCAGCAGCCCCACAACAGCAGATAAGGGAGTTCAAGCATTGATGGTTGCGGGTACAGCTACAGTTAGCGGAAATAAACCAGTGCTCTTTAGCGCGTGCGTGAATTTGATATGCTTCCTGTATGCCTCTGTAACGTGCTGATCTACTCCGGGAGAAAATGCTACTTTCACACAGTAGATCGGCAGGCTACGGCGGCAGACGGGGAGCAGGCCAAATATTGTAACACTGTAAACATTCTGCATAGAGCAAAAGTAAATTCACACCTTCGCATTCGTCTCTATTTCACGCCCAAAAGTTATAGGTACGGACTAGCAGAGCGCAGAAATAAAGAAATCAGACATTCGTACGCTCAAGTATCTGCAGCCGTCGGTGCTTAAAGTCCCTATCAGCTGGCCACAGGGGCAGCGGACCTGTGCCTACGGTCTACCTGCGCACCTGTGCGTGAAGTACACCCCTCTAAAGCCCAGGTGCCTACGGTCTACCTGCACACCTGTGTGTGAAGTACACCCCTCAAAAGCCCAGCTGCCTATGGTCTACCTGCGCACCTGTGCATGTTGTTTACCCCTCTGAAGCCCAGCTGCCTATGGTCTACCTGAGCACCTGTGGGTGAAGTACACCCCTCAAAAGCCCAGCTGCCTACGGTCTACCTGCACACCTGTGTGTGAAGTACACCCCTCAAAAGCCCAGCTGCCTATGGTCTACCTGCGCACCTATGCATGTTGTATACCCCTCTGAAGCCCAGCTGCCTATGGTTTACCTGCGCACCTGTGCATGTTGTTTACCCCTCTGAAGCCCAGCTGCCTATGGTCTACCTGCGCACCTGTGCGTGTTGTACACCCCTCTGCAGCCCAGCTGCCTATGGTCTACCTGCGCACCTGTGCGTGTTGTACACCCCTCTGCAGCCCAGCCGCCTACGGTCTACCTGCGCACCTGTGTGTGAAGTACACCCCTCTGCAGCCCAGCTGCTGGACTGTACGTGAGAGGCAGTGCTGGACAGTCAGATGAGCTTCAGAGGGGAACGTGTGCCTGTCCGAGCTCCTCCCGAACTGGCGGACAGTCAGATGGGCCTACACAAATCACCGGCCGTTCCTAGCTGGGAGAGTAAGCTTGGATTATAATAGGATGTATAAGGACTGACAGCAATGTTCATACACCAGTGCATGCCTATTTAATACATGGTGAACTTAACTTACCGCCACCAACATGAAAGAAATTCTTTTAATTGAACAAGCCGCCATAGCATAAACAGCGGTAAGGTGCATTATGAACTCCATAGTGCAGTTTCTGTCTATAGAGCATTAATACAGCAGTAGCTGTAGCTGTAACATTCCTTGAGTATGAAAGAGAATAATATAAAGATACCAGAGTCGTACACTCAAGTTCCTCCTTAAGGATTAAGGACTCTCTGGTTTCTTTATTTTTAGGCTTCACCAGTCTGCGCCTCTCTAAGTTTTGGGTGTGGGCCATTTTGTGTGAGTATGAAAAAGGGATTAATGCAAAGGCGTTAACTTACTTTTACTCTATGCAGAATATTTACAATATTACAATATTTACTGTTACAAAAAGATCATACAGATGTACTGGTTGAAAACTGTGGCACGGCATGCACATACTCTTTAATAATGACAACAATAAGACAAACATTTCAAAGAAAGCCTACATTGGTGTACTAAGCACATGACAAAGATCACTAGAAACAATCAAAGCAGTGATTAAAAAACAAAAAAAACAATGAGGTAATATACTTATATAGATACTCAGCAGCCAGATCAATAGAAAAAAACACACAAAATTACTTTTAAATTAATTACAAAGAAAGAAAGGTGAAACGGTGAGTTTTCAAAAAACAGCTGCAGTCAAGAACAAGACCCAACCACCTGTAAAATTAAAAACTGTCCAGTGCTCTACAACATTATTTTCTCAATGCTCAACACCATGTCTTCAGTTCTTTTAAACAAAAGACCCTTCCCCACACTGAATGTAAAAAGCAGGTATTACCTGTAAAACAGGAGAAAGTTCACTAATGAGAACAGGTCATTTAGATTGTGATAAGAGGTTCTAATTGCACCCATGTTCTAGAGGACATGAGTTGAAGTTCTTTGTGATTTCGTCTGTAAAATAACAGAATCGATTTAGCTCATTATACATTGTTTGTCTTTGAAAACTTCATTTTCGGGAATTTGTTTGCTTTCAGTGACCAGATGTCCAAAATCCTATTCAGGTTCCCACTGTGAATTTATCTGTCAGTCCACCAGTTTGTTAATCAATTAATAAATGCAATAAATGCAATCTCTTTCTAAAATATTCAGGTGCCACAGTATCCACCACAGGAAATAATTTGTTGTTGCTGATTATAACAGTGCTTAAATTAATATGGGGCATTCATACTTAGCAGCATGCCTACCAGTTTCCAAAGGAAAACGTGATTCCACCCAAGTTTAATGACCTGTTAATTGATCTCAAGTATGAATTAGGCACTTATAACAAAGTGCTCTCCGAGGCCACATTATGCATATATGTGTTGTGTGATTATTAAAAAGTAATCAATCAGTTCAGTTATTAGGCTGCTAACCAACGTGATGTGATGCTCCCTTTAGAAATAAGTGAAATATCTGAATTTCTGTACGCACACTTCACAGTTGTGAAAGGGTCATGGACAGAAGAACAGCTGATATTGAGAGAAGGCCTTTCAGTCTATCTAGGCTCATTATTTACCTGCAAGACAAGGCCAGCGGTTTGCTGCCTTGCCATTGGAGAGCTGCAGGTGAGCTGATTTTCTATATTGTGGCAAAATCAGTAGCAAATTTATACCCAGGAAAAAAAATTCAGACCAAGGATGAGATGAGGCAACTGTGCAGTCAACGGCTTTAACGGGTCAATGAAGTCCTGACTAACAGCTGGAGCCTGTGAACCATTTCCACAAATTAATAAAAATACAAATGAAACACGTTTCCTAAAGTAAGTGCAACATGTACATTTAGTCTCCATCTGTCCCCTTTCATTACATTCAACTGGAAATTCAGTACCTTCTGTACCGCATAATTACTCATCACAGATTTTATACATAATTAGTACTATAAGATAATTGGTCATGTTAATTAACACAAAAGTAAAGCTTTCCATTATGGATTTTATTGCTGTGTACTCAAGATACAAGGACAGCATTTCCACTGTAGTATGGCATGGAGTTTTTTTTACCTTGAACACTTTACTGAACACTGTGCCAATCACTGTGCTGAACACTGAGCTGAACACTGTGCCAATCACTGTGCCAAACATTGAGCTGAACACTGTGCCAATTACTGTGCCAAGCACTGAGCTGAACACTGTGCCAATTACTGTGCCAAGCATTGAGCTGAACACTGTGCCAATTACTGTGTCAAGCATTGAGCTGAACACTGTGCCAATTACTGTGCCAAGCACTGAGCTGAACACTGTGCCAATTACTGTGCCAAGCATTGAGCTGAACACTGTGCCAATTACTGTGCCAAGCACTGAGCTGAACACTGTGCCAATTACTGTGCCAAGCACTAAGCTGAACACTGAATTGGCGTGTGAAGCTCAGCACCCGTGGCCATCTTTCTGGTTTTAACATAATTTACTGTTGACGTGGCAGGCAAGTCATTCATATTCACTGTTTAATAGGATCACATGTATTACCACCAAACTCAGAAAACTGGTCTCCCTTCCATCTGTGGTAAGACCGTAATTTTGTCCATTACTCATTTTCAAAGTGAAAGAAAATAACTTGGACAGTCAGGACAATGCAGTGTTGAATGAATGAATATGATCTAAATCCTCTCTCAGAAACGTCTAACTATATTTGATACCCTTGTAAAGAACCTTTTCGAGGGCTTCTACTCTTTGACCTCATAGTCTGAGCCCCAAAGCTGAACACAGCACTCTACATGCAGTCTGTCAGAGACACACACCTGGGCTCAGTCTGCAGCCACCCTATACCAACTACGAATAACAAGTGTTTTCTTCACATACAGTTATGGAAACTTACTTGCGATGAATTGGTGTTTTAATACGCCAAGGGGATTTGTTAATGAATTGAGCAGCAGTTTTGAAACATTTAAAAATTTTGTATAGTAGCCACTTTTGGGGTTTCAAAACGCATTATGTTAACGGCGTATTTAAACGGCCTTCAATGTTTTGCCAACTTACACAAATGTTCTTGTAAAGATTATTTATGCAAATATCTCAACACACATCCTTGGGTACTCCACTTCCCAGGACATCCCGCTCTGCTCTGATACACATCCCTGAGGGATTAAACGTCCCACAAAACGCTGCTTATCTATCCCTGGGGAATTTATTTTCCATAACACCCTGCTCATCGCCAAACATGTCCTGATAACACTGATACATATCTCAATAGAACTCCACTTCCCACAACACCCTGCTCATAGTGACACATCATATCCCTGGAGGACTTTATGTCCCACAATGCCCTTCATGGATGTGATCCCTCTGATTGTAACCATATCGTCTGTCCCAATATAAATCTTGAATATCCACTCTGAGATTACTTTGATTCTCACTGATCTCCATTTGATAAATCACTAATGTGATATGAACCTTGCTTTTTTCAAGAATAATTCTGAACTCTTCTTAACATATTCCAAAAAGGTATTGGATGCATGTATAAAATGAACAGGTCATAATTTCTAGGACCTTTACATTCTTCTTTATAATACATTAATATTATACAGCCTTGCTTACAGTCAACAGCTATTAAACTATAAATATGTCTAAAGTTATTTTTTGTCTTCCTCTACTACTAACACCACCACAACCTCATTACAGTATTGTCGTAAACTTCAGGGTACTAGATGCAAATTAGCATTTTGTGACAACTTCTGTAAAGAATCTCTCTGCAAAGAAATTTCATCTGAAATAACAAACAACCCCAACCCCTCCAACACACCCATGCCCTTAATTTTAATGCTTTAATTTCTAATGTCCCTTTTGCAACAGCAGGTTGAAAATAGCAGTTGGGATTACCCCTATTTTTTCTGGCTCCCATTTTACAACATTAAAAAATATTTTATAATATACTTTTCATATAGGCCTATTAGACAATACCAACTGTTCTATAAAGGTTCATCTGAGCGCAAGCAAACACGTAACAAGTACCTACAGACCAGTGATCACACGAATTAAGGCAGTAAATTGATTATTTTTTTTAGCGATCGCTCAACTCATATTATCCGGTAAGCGTGCCACTGAAATACATCGGCATGTACAATCATCTGCAGTTGGTATCTTACCGTACCGAATACAGGATGCGGCGTAACTTGTCTCGGCAAAACTGAGCTGCGCCCGTTTTCTGCATGCCCTGCACCCCTTCCCGTCTTCTGACAAGAACACAGTGTTTCTTTCCTTGACTTTGTCAGGTAAAGTTGGACAGCGTGAAAATTCAACGTGTTCTGTAGATCTGTTTCGCGCGTCTCGAACGGCTCTTATCTCTTCTGTTGCGCGTGCCGTCTAACATCGAGGTTATGCCAGGGGATATGAAACCGTGAAAAGAAGAGAACGAAGAGGAGAGAAATTACACAGGCGCGCTATCGGACAACAGAGACAAGCGTGAAAATTACACTCCTTTCAGCCAATACAAACACTTCACACAGGGAACGCGACCTGAACGAATAGCAGCGGCCTTTACACTTGTGAAATCCCATTTAATAGGATAAGAAAATGAACACTTCCAATTCATGTCGGTCTGTGTACACCTTGTACGAAACTAGCGCATTCTCGCACAGTGAAATCAATTAGCCTACCTAACTACGCAGATGTTCCGGCTTACAATTAAACTACACATCCCGATGCTACAAAAAGTTAATTTGAAATATTATAATTAAAAGAAAGAAGAAACATAGCCTCGTTCAGATCCATATAACGCTCTTAATGTTTTAAAAGCAATATAGGCTATTCATACTTCATGGTTAAACAAATTAAATAAAAACACACATTTTAATGCGCGTAAGGCTTTTCAAGAGAAAGTACAATATAAACTTGAAATAAATCAGGGAAATTGGGTTAAAATGAGATTGATAAATTAACATAAACGAACAACGTGCACTAAACTGTAATTCGGATTTAAACGTCCATATTAAAGAGCACAAAAAATATGATATTTAAGCATGCACTCTATTAAATTCATGATGAAGTACAAAAAGTAGGCCCAATATAGGCAACATAAGCAGTCATTGCTGGTCATGTTTAACCTTGTATCCTCAAACTCAACACTTTACAAGTACAGGGCACTTGACGGCGACTATGGATTTACTGCTAGTTTACCGAAGGTAGACTACTTGAATTGTAGTAGATAGGCTACTTAAGTCAAAAGACTTAGGAAATGATGCTTTTGTCACACATAAACTGTCTCAAGCTAAAACTTCAACTGATCGAATAAAAATAACATTCCTCTTAAGTATTAGGCTTCACACCATTCGAAGCGGCACATTTAATTTGCATTTATACAGCTGGACCCGAGGACATATACAAGTCTTAATTCAGTAACTTCAACATTTTGATAAACATAAATCGGTTATAGACTACTTATTCCAGTCCAAGAATACAAGGGGATGAAAAAGAAAACACGTTGTAATTATATCTGGAAATGATGAGCAGTGGAGATATCCGAACTTGCACTCAAACAGAAAACATTTAAATAAGGCAATATAAAAATCGATTAATAGCTACACTTAGCATGTATCCTCACGTGCGAATTAAAAATAAACGAGTTCTTAAATATTATATTATAACTTATTATTCTAATTATTTCAGACTAGATACCCCAATGTAAGTTCACTGTAATTTCCCAACCCCATTTTGTCTGTACATAATATGTTGCTTAACGTACATCGAGTTTGCTGATTGACAGATGGCAGAAGACTTTATTAAAAATGATCTGCGCAACGTTTAAACCTGACGGGTCAACCGTTAATAACGGGCGACCGTGAAAACAGGAATAAGCAGGCGCGCACAACCACACAAGAACACACGAAATAACGAGGCTCTTAAATTGTGACATTTTCTCCCATTTAAGTTGCAGGCAAACTGCATTTGTCAGCTGCGACAACGAGTAAAGGGCCAAGTAACGCAGTCTAGTCTTAATAGGCTTCGGCCTAACAGATGAAGTGCGAATAAACTGTGAGCCCTCTAGTAGCATCTACAAGATGTTAGAATTCAGTTAGAAGCAGTGAAAATGTAGTTTAGCAAATAAGTAACATAACTTGTTTCTATTCGTTATAAACAATCTGAATACACCTTACTTCAGCAACAAACTAAATCACTTCAGACTGAAAAAATTTATGGTGAAGTATTCAGATATCTAAAGCTATGATGTCATTGGCCTTATGTTACACAGTGTGTCAGTGTCTTTGATAAAGACACTGCATAACAGCCTGACCCTAAATGACCCCCTGCAGCTAAAAACACTGTAATGTACTCAGAATCCGTGTCTACAGATAGCCTCTGGAAACTCAGCAGAAAAAAAGTTTAGGCATTTTAGTTTTCATTCACACAATACAAGTGTCTTGGATGACAAAAATGCTGAAATGAAAATATTGTCAAAGCTATTATTTTTTTACTGAATGTCCCTTGTAGTGTGGGTTTCAGCACAGTATAAAAAATAGTTCTTCAGATTAAGACTACACTCACAACCCCTACAGGGGAGAAAAATGAATTGCTGGGTCTTGGGACTTATGGAGCTGCATTGTCTCCCAACTCTAAATTTCCCCCCTCAGAAAAATCACACAAATTAGTGTAACCTCTCATTTAATCAACCAAATCAAAGAATGAATCAAATCCCAAATAATTTCAGACAATTAATTGGAATTGCAGGTGTTAGACATGAAAACTTATTTACAAAAAGGTATTCATCCTACATTTGTAAAATATGTCCTAGCTAAAAAAAAATAATAATAATTATAAGCAAGACATTTGAAATGGACATTCACTGTATTGCACTAAATAAAACCTAGAACTCTTTTTACTTCAGTCCATGTTGCAGGGGGTGGTTTTAGGTTTTACTCAGTTATCCAGCTAACTCGGTAATCCTGCTTCCTGATACAAGCCCCTGGAGACCTACTGGGGCAGCAGGTTTTTCAACAAATAATTGATCCATGCAGGGTACTACACAGTCAGCTCCCCATGCCCGGCGTCTTGGTTCTGAATTGGGCATTGATTTTAAGGTGAAAAACAAAACCAGCAGACCCCTTGAATTTTACCTTGGTGCTTTCCTATTGGTCACCTAAAAAGGCCCAGCTCCTCCCCATCGCCATCCTCTCATCACTCCTCTCTCACCCGTTTGAGCTGTGTAATTTACCAGCTTCGATCACCTCAAGATACCTCCCCAATGAGTCCATGCATGTTCTCCAATAAAGGGGAACCCTGCCACACCTGTTCTCCATGACGGCCAATGAAATGGAACCGTGTTATCTGTGACATCACTCACCACATCTTGGAGCTCTGTTCTAGAATGCCTCATTCACCCAGAACGTGCCATTGAAACTGTGCTTAAATGTATAGTACCTGATGCAGTTCCAGGGACATAAAATTACTGTTGTGCGATACACACTACCACTTCATTCTAAGACTTGGCACTTCCCTTAGCTAATCGACTCATGTCAGTTGCTGTGGAAAGTGGACTGTTGTAAACTACAGCTTTTAGACCTGCTTGCATTTAACCTCCCACTTAAACTTGACAGGTGGAAAAGAAAGGAGTGTACACTTGTATAACAGCTTTTGTTTGTGCCACTCGGTAGCTAATGCTATGCTTTTAGTGTGTTAATTCTTGTTCTATACACAGGGCTTAATTATTGCTGTCCTTACCATATGCACTTATATAAACCCCTTTGATAGTCTGGTTAGTAATCCTGAATGAAAGGTTCAGCCAAATAAATACATAGAAAAAACAGCATAATTATTTTTCTGTATATTCCATCAGATTAATTGTGTTTGCATTGTAATCTAAAATCTAATTTCTTATTCTTTCTATGGATGAAACAGAAACTATATTACATCCTACATATCAAACCGTTGTACACACGGAGCATAGTTGCTGCTAGTAACTGTAACAGGTTTCGTACATCTTATTTGGTTACTCTTAAACATTCCTCGGGCAGAGCACTGTAAATCATAATCATAAAAAGTGTTATGAATTACGGCCACACGTTAAATGAAGTGTTCCTAAAGCACTCAAGAAGCATGTGCAATGCCTTCATTACCACTGCATAACACCTTTATTAATCATTCATAAATGTACCCAGGAATTTTAAGTGAGGTGACATAATGGGTTATTTCTCATTTGAAAAGGTCGTTTTATGTATCGTGTGTCACGGTGTCATTCATAAATACGTTGTGTTATTAATGTTATATTAATGTTGTGTTATTAACATTATATTAATGTAAGCATTATGCATGTGTAATGTATGCCATTTAGGACAGGAAAGACTGTGTGCATTCAACATCATATTCCAGAATAACAGCAGTTATCTGGCATTACTGTCCTCCCCCTGTCCTCATTACTAAAAACAAAATGGCGCCCAGTACATCCTCTGTGATCAGTTTCATTTATATGCTATTTATTTGAGGCAATTAGTTTGGTTTAGAATTTTATCAAATATAGTTATGATCTTTCCTCTAAATATATTCATTATATTTATCTGCCCGGCTTCTACCGGTTTCTCTCATTTCAGACCGTAAACATAAACAAATACGGGTGACACTGGCTATCCAAAATAGCTTGTTCATTTACATGGGATTTGGCTGGATTCGCATCACTGAAAAATCCTCCCAATTCGCTGAAAAATAGCAGGTTTCGAAACGGTGACGGAAATCAGCGCTGAAAGTAAACACCACTGATCTATGCTCCCGCTAATGGTCGGATCCAGAGTATCGAAAGGCCGAGGAGGTAGGGGCAAATGCGGATCACAATTAAGCAATGTTGCCTAACTTCCACATTCATAATTAACAAATTGGTTCAGAGCCAGTTCTTTTATGTCTTTATTATTGAGCATCTTCCAGCTAGCTTGACTCAGACAATCTTACTTTAAGGACCTCATTGATCAGGTGTCATTCCTCTCTAAATGCAGCAAGCATCTTTAGGGCATCACGTTAAGTGCTTTCCCTCAGTTGCTCTCATTGGCGGCTTGTAAACAGCTTTTAATGTGGCTATTAGTGTAAAAGGACAGGAAACAAAGGGAAAACAAGCCCCTTCATTATTAATGAGCAGGTTTAATCTGTTGCTTAATCACCATTGTTTGCACATAGCAGGCAAGCAGTGGTCAAACAGCACCGCTCCACTGGAGAGACAGGCAGGAAGTTAATGAACGACCCGAGAGTCGCAGATCCTGATCAGTGTCAAGGCTGGAGGAACCGGATGTCTTCTCCTTCCCCCCTGTTTTTATACACATTTAAAAGGCAATAGAGCTGATCACCAGAGAAAAATAAATCAAGTTACACAAACATGTCGGAGAAAATCTAACTTGCGCATTTAAGGTCCTGTGACAGGACCATGTCCCCCCCCCCCCCACCCCTCAAAGCTGATTCTTATTAAAGCGATGAAAACAAAGTCTATACAGGGATCTGATGGGATTCATTACTATGTCACATTGAGGATGAATTCACCATATTCTTGTGCAGCTTTCAGGCAGGGTTAGAATGGACGCTTAGGGTGGGGTAGGGTGGACCCTAAGGGTAGGGGTAGAGTGTATTTAACCCATCACTAATACAAATCTTTTAAACACATTTAAAGTGTTTGGAAACTGCTCAGTCGACTGAAAAATCACCGTGGTGTCTTGAAATCATAACTAAATAAGTTCCCATTGTGAAAAAGCAGAGTCCAGCTTAGATAGATAACGTTCTATAAGCTTGTTGAATGTGCGTATGATGCACACTATATCTGGACATGTTACTTTGGGCTTTGCGTATGTGGACTGTACATGTTCTGACTATGAAGACAAATTTTCTCTTGGAGGATGATAAAGAATCTATCTGTCTATCTATCTATCTATCCACCCAGCCGTCCATCCATCCATCCATCTGTCTACCTATCAATCGATCAAAATATAGGTGATAATTTACATGATTTATTATTTAAATGATGAATACTTTTCACTTCATCTGTAAATCTGCAGATCCCTTTCCCAGAGCCAGTTCAGCGCCCTGAGATGTTGAGTTTTTATTTGCACAACAAAGTGAAATTCATGTAACAGTCACAGCGCACATCTCCATTTCTGTCTCACCCACTCCCCCCAATCAGCTCAGAGAAAACCAGCAGGCATAAATGAAACCGTAGCGTGCTCGGCTGTTGACATAAACACAGCAGCACACGGTTTAGATAGTTCTTACAGTACATTATCGGGAAATGGACATGTTGTGGTGACGCTGGTTTCTTAAATCCATATTATTTACATTTGCCATCACTAAATATTGTCACTTGAGCTTGATCTCCCCCCCTCGGCTTCTAACCCCTTTTCCTCTCTGACCGCCACTGAAAATTTGGGTGTCAATATCAGATCACCGGTCGTCCCCCGCGGTCCACATGAGTATTAATTGTGTAATCCAGTCATCTGCCATGTAATCCCTTGGAACATATAGTAGGAAATCTGGATGGAGCGCAGATTAAATTGTTTACTGTTTGTGCAGTCATTGCGCACAAAGCAAAAAAAGGAAAGAGTGATGTATTTATGAACAGACGTGCGAGGCCTCTCACTCTCCATGTTGTGGATCGGTGTCTTTCCAGAGGCTTGCTTTGTTTTAGTAATCAGATCAAAGGCGGACCGTGATACAAACACCGTCTTGTTTTCCGCTGCGAGTGAAATTAATGCTAAAAGTGAAATCCTAGATAACGCGGAGCTGAGATTCCACTGGCAAAAACAAATTTTGCTTGAACTTGTGACCTCACGCTCACAAATAAATTTATTCACACAAATCTTGTTTTCTGTGTATAATTGTTTTCCATTTTTTTTAAAAGCTTTTCAGTTTTGAAATCCTTTCAATAAGCATAACAACAAGACAAAATCATGTTTTCAATGTGGGTTTTCAGGAAAGGAATACACATATAATCACACCAATACGGAAAATATAATTTTGGAGGATCCTTACTGGGGTAGTGCCTTACTGACCATTCCCTCCTTCCTAGCAAATGTGGGTGGGGATCTCTTAAATTAAAGTGAGAATTAAGTTAAGGTTAATATTGGAAAGTGTTCATATAAAAATGTCAAACTTGTATTACTAGTAACATTAATAGCAGGTATCCAGAAGGGAACGTGATATTCATATTAAACTGTGCAGCTCCCTCCCCTCTGATAATAATAATAATAATAATAATAATAATAATAATAATAAGGCAAAATTTCCACATGTAATGTTTTGACTGATTGGGAGAATGTGTAAAACAGTGGTCTTTAACTCCAGTCTGGAGGCAAGTGTTGCAGTTAACTCACCGAGGCCAAGTGTCTGTAGTTAACTCCAGTCCTGGAGGGCCACAGTGTCTGCAGGTTTAACTCCAGTCCTGGAGGGCCGCAGTGTCTGCAGGTTTAACTCCAGTCCTGGAGGGCCACAGTGTCCGCAGGTTTAACTCCAGTCCTGGAGGGCCACAGTGTCTGTAGGTGTAACTCCAGTCCTGGAGGGCCACAGTGTCTGCAGGTTTAACTCCAGTCCTGGAGGGCCACAGTGTCTGCAGGTTTAACTCCAGTCCTGGAGGGCCACAGTGTCTGCAGGTTTAACTCCAGTCCTGGAGGGCCGCAGTGTCTGCAGGTTTAACTCCAGTCCTGGAGGGCCACAGTGTCCGCAGGTTTAACTCCACTCCTGGAGGGCCACAGTGTCTGCAGGTTGAAATCCAGTCCTGGAGGGCCGCAGTGTCTGCAGGTTTAACTCCAGTCCTGGAGGGCCGCCATGCCTGCAGGTTTAACTCCAGTCTTAGTGGAACGCAATGTCAGGTTCGTATGGTTTCTGTTCAGTTAGCAGCCACTTAATCCCCAGGAACAAGGTGTGTGACTCTTTAGCCAGTTAATGACTTAAATTAAGCACTTAAAACCACCACGGACACCTGACTCGGTGTAACTCGCCCCATTGACCCAAGGCAGGTACAGGACAGCCCCTAAAAAGCATGTGTGTTTTCAGGAAGCACTACCCAAACTTGGGCCAAGGAAAAGCATGCCATGTTTAATCAAACACATTTATTCCATATTATTCCCTATTAAAAAAAACACCTCCGATGGATTTCCTATGAAGCCCATGGATTTTACACATAATCTTTCATCACAATGATCAGCCACCATTTAATTCACAGCCCCACATTATAAACTATCACAGGCCAATGGAACAAATTAAATTCAAAGCCAGTACATCTACTCCTTTTATTTATATGCTACTTCATCCATTCCTTGTGTTTGATACAAAAATGGGAGACCGTGTACTTAATTTTTCTAAAATAAAACGGTAAATAATGTAAATAAATAATAAAATGTACTTACTTTTTCTAAATACCATTATGTGTCAAAAATCCTCGTAATTCTTAATTTATTTAAACCTTTATCAGTCACTGGCTTTTCCATTGTACACAGTGGAAAAGCCCCAATACAAGAGAATGGCCCAACTGCTCTTTCTCAACAGCTTATATTAACAGCTAACAGCGCAGTCATGTTCATGGGTGTCGGGCGTTTCTGTATGACAGGCATGCATGGATGAGGACAACGTACTGATATCTTTTGGCAGTCAGGATTGTAGAAGGAGTTAATATAAAGTGTACCCAGACAGCCAGGTCTGGAAAATGATTTGATATGAAGTTTACTCACTGATAGAAGACTCAGTTGATCCCAACCAGGGTATGATGAGAACAGAATGCTACGTTTCATTTTTCCATATTAATGGCAGTAATGATAAACCATTAAAAAAAACCGCCTTGAGCACAGACACTCACCAAATGAGTAAACAACAGCAATAACAATAACAATTAAAGCCGCGTTCATAAAAATCCATTCCTTAAACCTGTCCGTGTTTTTATTATTAACACGTGTTGCTCAGCAACAGAGACTGCACTGATGTAATCACGGCTTAATGTAACTGAAGCATGTTGTGTCTCTCAATACGTCATATACATGCCACCCTTTATTTTAAAAAATAATACTGAAATAAACACATCCACGCACACACACACACACACACACACACACACAAACACACGATACTATCATATTTACAAAAGGTTTAGTGTTACCGTTCTTAAATCAAAACTGAAGCAACGACACTATTAAGTAAAGTCATGATTTAAAAGGCAGATGAGTACCCAGGTTTGTGTGAACAGTGGATTACAGTAATCACTATCAAAACAAATATTCCCTGGACATGAGTTGTTATTTTCTGAGGGTTTTCAAAATAATCCCCTCCAGGGGTTTATCATTTTCACCCAAGTTATAAATGGCCAAATTCTTTCAAGTTTCATTTTCACAGACAGAAAAAAAATATGATGAAAGAATCTGCAATTTATTTAAAATGTTTATCAGCAATGCATCCATATTAAGATTGGTATTATGGAGCACGGGTCAGTGGAGGCTATTTTTATCATTACTTTAATGGCACTACTGGGTTGGTTGGTT